>NW_027228491.1:0-43602 GCF_037783145.1 Equus przewalskii
CCTTGAAGCTCTAGGGCAATGTAGCACACCCAGAGCAGAAGTTCTACTTCAGCCAGATCAGTCCTGCAAAGAATCTGCGTTTCACAAGCCTTTGTAAGAGATGTTCCCGGTAGGCTGTAAGAGCACTGTGCAGAGCGAGATGTTTCTTAGCCTCCCAAAGAGCTGGAAGCAAGATGCTTTGGGGCCCACCTCGCCCTTTGGAAAGTAGACAGCACGTTGTGCCTTTCAGCTCTAGGGCAATGTAGCACACCCAGAGAAGAAGTTCAACTTCAGCCAGATCAGGCCTGCAAAGAAACTGCGTTTCACAGGCCTTTGTAAGACATGTTCCCGGTCGGCTGTAAGAGCACTGTGAAGAGCGAGTTATTATTAAGCTTCCAAAAGAGCTGGAAGCAAGATGCTTTGGGTCCCAACTCGCCCTTTGGATAGGAGACAGCACTTTGTGCCTTGCAGCTCTAGGGCAATGTAGCACACCCAGAGCAGAAGTTCTACTTCAGCCAGATCAGGCCTGCAAAGAAAATGCGTTTCACAGGACTTTGTAAGAGATGTTCGCTGTAGACTGTAAGAGCACTGTGCAGAGTGAGTTGTTCTTAGCTTCCCAAAGAGCTGGAAGCAAGATGCTTTGGGGCCCATCTCGCCCTTTGGAAAGAAGACAGCACTTTGTGCCTTGCAGCTCTAGGGCAATGTAGCACACCCAGAGCAGAAGTTCTACTGCAGCCAGATCAGGCCTGCAGAGAAACTGCGTTTCACAGGCCTTTGTAACATATGTCCCGGTAGGCTGTAAGAGCACTGTGCAGAGCGACTTGTTTCTTAGCTTCCCAAAGAGCTGGAAGCAAGATGCTGTGGGGCCCAACTGGCCCTTTGGAAAGAAGACTGCACGTTGTGCTTTCAGCTGTAGGGCAAGGTAGCACACCCAGAGGAGAAGTTCTACTTCAGCCACATCAGGCCTGCAATGAATCTGCGTTTCACAGGCCTTTGTGAGATGTTCCTGTTAGGCTGTAAGAGCACTGTGCAGAGCGAGTTGTTATTAAGCTTCCAAAAGAGCTGGAAGCAAGATGCTTATGGGCGCCTCTCCCCCTTTGGATACAAGGCAGAGCTTTGTGCCTTGAAGCTCTAGGGCAATGTAGCACACCCAGAGCAGAAGTTCTACTTCAGCCAGATCAGTCCTGCAAAGAATCTGCGTTTCACAAGCCTTTGTAAGAGATGTTCCCGGTAGGCTGTAAGTGCACTGTGAAGAGCGAGTTGTTATTAAGCTTCCAAAATGGCTGGAAGCAAGATGCTTTGGGGCCCAACTTGCCCTTTGGAAAGAAGACAGCGCTTTGTGCCTTGCAATGCTAGGGCAATGTAGCACACCCTGAGCAGAATTTCTACTTCAGCCAGATCAGGCCTGCAAAGAAACTGCGTTTCACAGGCCTTTGTAACAGATGTCCCGGTAGCCTGTAAGAGCACTGTGCAGAGAGAGTTGTTTCTTAGCTTCCCAAAGAGCTGGAAGCAAGATGCTTTGGCGCCCAACTCGCCCTGGTGAAAGAAGACTGCACGTTGAGGCTTTAAGCTCTAGGGCAATGTAGCACACCTAGAGCAGAAGTTCTACTTCAGCCAAATAAGGCCTGCAAAGAAACTGCGTTTCAAAGGCATTTGCAGGAGAGGTTCCGGATGGCTGTTAGAGAGGAGTGCAGAACGAGTTGTTTCTTAGCTTCCCAAAGAGCTGGAAGCAAGATGCTTTGGAGCCCAACTCGCCCTTTGGAAAGAAGACTGCACGTTGTGCCTTTCAGCTGTAGGGCAATGTAGCACACCCAGAGCAGAAGTTCTACTTCATCCAGATCAGGCCTGCAAAGAAACTGCGTTTCACAGGCATTTGTAGAATATGTTCCCGGTTGGCTTAAGAGAGGTGTGTAGAGCGAGTTGTTTCTTAGCTTCCCTAAGAGCTGGAAGCAAGATGCTTTGGGGCCCAACTCGCCCTTTGGAAGGAAGACGTCACGTTGTGCCTTTCAGCTCTAGGGCAAGGTAGCACACCCAGAGCATACGATCTACTTCAGCCAGATCAGGCCTGCAAAGAAACTGCGTTTCACAGGCCTTTGTAAGAGATGTTCCCGGTAGGCTGTAAGAGCACTGTGCAGAGCGAGTTGTTTCTTAGCTTCCAAAAGAGCTGGAAGCAAGATGCTTTGGGGCCCAGCTTGCCCATTGGAAAGAAGACAGCGCTTTGTGCCTTTCAGCACTAGGGCAATGTAGCACACCCAGAGCAGAAGTTCTACTGCAGCCAGATCAGGCCTGCAAAGAAACTGCGTTTCACAGGCATTTGTAAGAGATGTTCCCGGTAGGCTGTAAGAGCACTGTGCAGAGCGAGTTGTTTCTTAGCTTCCCAAAGAGCTGGAATCAAGATGCTTCGGAGTCCAACTCGCCCTTTGGAAAGTAGACTTCACGTTGTGCCTTTCAGCTCTAGGGCAATGTAGCACACCCAGAGCAGAATTTCTACTTCAGCCATATCAGGCCTGCAAAAAACTGCGTTTCACAGGCCTTTGTAAGAGATGTTCCCTGTTGGCTTAAGAGAGGTGTGCAGAGCGAGTTGTTTCTTAGCTTCCCAAAGAGCTGGAAGCATGATGCTTTGGGGCCCAATTCGCCCTTTGGAAAGGAGCCTGCACGTTGTGCCTTTCAGCTCTAGGGCAATGTAGCACACCCAGAGGAGAAGTTCTACTTCAGCCACATCAGGCCCGCAAAGAAACTGCGTTTCACAGGCCTTTGTACGAGATGTTCGCTGTAGGCTGTAAGAGCACTGTGCAGAGCGAGTTGTTTCTTAGCTTCCCAAAGAGCTGGAAGCAAGATGCTTTTAGGCCCAAATCGCCCTTTGGAAAGAAGACTTCACGTTGTGCCTTTCAGCTCTAGGGCAATGTAGCACATCCAGAGCAGAAGTTCTACTTCAGCCAGATCAGGCCTGCAAAGAAAATGCGTTTCACAATCCATTGTAAGAGATGTTCCCGGTAGGCTGTAAGAGCACTCTGCAGAGCGAGTTGTTTCTTAGCTTCCTAAAGAGCTGGAAGCAAGATGCTTTGGGGCCCAACTTGCCTTTTGGAAAGAAGACACCGCTTTGTGCCTTGCAGCTCTAGGGCAATGTAGCACACCCAGAGCAGAAGTTCTACTTCAGCCAGATCAGGCCTGCAAAGAAACTGCGTTTCACAGGCCTTTGCAGGAGATGTTGACGGATGGCTGTAAGAGAGGAGTGCAGAGCGAGTTATTTCTTAGGTAACCAAAGAGCTGGAGGCAAGATGCTTTGGATCCCAACTCGGCCTTTGGAAAGAAGACAGCACTTTGTCCCTTTCAGCTCTAGGGCAATGTAGCACACGCAGAGCAGAAGTTCTATTTCAGCCAGATCAGGTCTGCAAAGAAACTGCGTTTCACAGGCCTTTGGAAGAGATGTTCCCGGTAGGCTGTAAGAGCACTGTGCAGAGCGAGTTGTTTCTTAGCTACCAAAAGAGCTGGAAGCAAGATGCTTATGGGCGTCTCTCCCCCTTTGGATACAAGGCAGAGCTTTGTGCCTTGAAGCTCTAGGGCAATGTAGCACACCCAGAGCAGAAGTTCTACTTCAGCCAGATCAGTCCTGCAAAGAATCTGCGTTTCACAAGCCTTTGTAAGAGATGTTCCCGGTAGGCTGTAAGAGCACTGTGCAGAGCGAGATGTTTCTTAGCCTCCCAAAGAGCTGGAAGCAAGATGCTTTGAAGCCCACCTCGCCCTTTGGAAAGTAGACAGCACGTTGTGCCTTTCAGCTCTAGGGCAATGTAGCACACCCAGAGAAGAAGTTCAACTTCAGCCAGATCAGGCCTGCAAAGAAACTGCGTTTCACAGGCCTTTGTAAGACATGTTCCCGGTAGGCTGTAAGAGCACTGTGAAGAGCGAGTTATTATTAAGCTTCCAAAAGAGCTGGAAGCAAGATGCTTTGGGTCCCAACTCGCCCTTTGGATAGGAGACAGCACTTTGTGCCTTGCAGCTCTAGGGCAATGTAGCACACCCAGAGCAGAAGTTCTACTTCAGCCAGATCAGGCCTGCAAAGAAAATGCGTTTCACAGGCCTTTGTAAGAGATGTTCGCTGTAGACTGTAAGAGCACTGTGCAGAGTGAGTTGTTCTTAGCTTCCCAAAGAGCTGGAAGCAAGATGCTTTGGGGACCATCTCGCCCTTTGGAAAGAAGACAGCACTTTGTGCCTTTCAGCTCTAGGGCAATGTAGCACACCCAGAGCAGAAGTTCTACTGCAGCCAGATCAGGCCTGCAGAGAAACGGCGTTTCACAGGCCTTTGTAACATATGTCCCGGTAGGCTGTAAGAGCACTGTGCAGAGCGACTTGTTTCTTAGCTTTCCAAAGAGCTGGAAGCAAGATGCTTTGGGGCCCAACTCTCCCTTTGGAAAGAAGACTTCACGTTGTGCCTTTCAGCTCTAGGGCAATGTAGCACATCCAGAGCAGAAGTCCTACTTAAGCCAGATCAGGCCTGCAAAGAAAATGCGTTTCACAGGCCTTTGGAAAAGATGTTCCCGGTAGGCTGTAAGAGCACTGTGCAGAGCGAGTTGTTTCTTAGCTTCCCAAAGAGCTGGAAGCAAGATTCTTTGGGGCCCAACTCGCCCTTTGGAAAGAAGACTGCACGTTGTGCCTTTCAGCTCTAGGGCAATGTAGCACACCCAGAGCAGAAGTTCTACTGCAGCCAGATCAGGCCTGCAAAGAAACTGCGTTTCACAGGCCTTTGTAAGAGATGTTCCCGGTAGGCTGTAAGAGCACTGTGCAGAGCGAGTTGTTTATTAGCTTCCCAAAGAGCTGGAATCAAGATGCTTCGGGGTCCAACTCGCCCTTTGGAAAGTAGACGGCACGTTCTGCCTTTCAGCTCTAGGGCAATGTAGCACACCCAGAGCAGAATTTCTACTTCAGCCAGATCAGGCCTGCAAAGAAACTGCGTTTCACAGGGCTTTGTAAGAGATGTTCCGTGTTGGCTTAAGAGAGGTGTGCAGAGCGAGTTGTTTCTTAGCTTCCCAAAGAGCTGGAAGCAAGATGCTTTGGGGCCCAACTCGCCCTTTTGAAAGAAGACTGCACGTTGTGCCTTTCAGCTCTAGGGCAATGTAGCACACCCAGAGAAGAAGTTCTACTTCAGCCAGATCAGGCCAGCAAAGAAACTGCGTTTCAAAGGCATTTGCAGGAGATGTTGCCGGATGGCTGTAAGAGAGGAGTGCAGAGCGAGAAGTTTCTTAGCTTCCCAAAGAGCTGGAAGCAAGATGCTTTGGGGCCCAGCTCGCCCTTTGGAAAGAAGCCTGCACGTTGTGCCTTTCAGATCTAGGGCAATGTAGCACACCCAGAGCAGAAGTTCTACTTCAGCCATATCAGGCCTGCAAAGAATGTGCCTTTCAAAGGCATTTGCAGGAGATGCTGCCGGATGGCTGTAAGAGAGGTGTGCAGGGTGAGTGATTTCTTAGCTTCCAATGGAGCTTGAAGCAAGATGCTTTGGGGCCCAACTCGCCCTTTGGAAAGAAGACTGCACGTTGTGCCTA
Organism: Equus przewalskii; assembly: GCF_037783145.1. NCBI lineage: Eukaryota > Metazoa > Chordata > Mammalia > Perissodactyla > Equidae > Equus > Equus przewalskii. The sequence continues at coordinate 5,517 of NW_027228491.1, forward strand.
TCAGCTCTAGGGCAATGTAGCACACCCAGAGCAGAATTCTACTTCAGCCAGATCAGGCCTGCAAAGAAACTGCGTTTCAAAGGCATTTGCAGGAGAGGTTGCCGGATGGCTGTAAGAGAGGAGTGCAGAGCGAGTTGTTTCTTAGCTTCAAAAAGAGCTGGAAGCAAGATGCTTTGGGGCCCAACTCGGCTTTGAAAATAAACCTGCACGTTGTGCCTTTCAGCTCTAGGGCAATGTAGCACACACAGAGCAGAAGTTCTACTTCAGCCAGATCAGGCCTGCAAAGAAACTCCGTTTCACATGCATTTGCAGGAGATGTTGCCGGATGGCTGTAAGAGAGGAGTGCAGAGCGAGTTGTTTCTTAGCATCCAATGGAGCTGGAAGCAAGATGCTTTGGGGCCTAGCTCGCCCTTTGGAAAGAAGACTGCACGTTGTGCCTTTCAGCTCTAAGGCAATGTAGCACACCCAGAGCAGAAGTTCTACTTCAGCCAGATAAGGCCTGCAAAGAATCTGCGTTTCACAGGTATTTGCAGGAGATGTTCCCGGAAGGCTGTATGGGAGGAGTGGAGAGCGAGTTGTTTCTTAGCTTCCAATGGAGCTGGAAGCAAGATGCTTTGGGGCCGAGCTCGCCCTTTGGAAAGAAGTCTGCACGTTGTGCCTTTCAGCTCTAGGGCAATGTAGCACACCCAGAGCAGAAGTTCTACTTCAGCCAGATCAGGCCTGCAAAGAAACTGCGTTTCAAAGGCATTTGCAGGAGATGCTGCCGGATGGCTGTAAGAGAGGAGTGCAGAGCGAGTTATTTCTTAGCTTCCAATGGAGCTGGAAGCAAGATGCTTTGGCGCCCAACTCGCCCTTTGGAAAGAAGACTGCACGTTGTGCCTTTCAGCTCTAGGGCAATGTAGCAAACCCAGAGCAGAAGTTCTACTTCAGCCAGATCAGGCCTGCAAAGAAACTGCGTTTCACAGGCATTTGCAGGAGATGTTCCCGGAAGGCTGTAAGAGAGGAGTGGAGAGCGAGTTGTTTCTTAGCTTCCAATGGAGCTGGAAGCAAGATGCTTTGGGGCCGAGCTCGCCATTTGGAAAGAAGTCTGCACTTTGTGCCTTTCAGCTCTAGGGCAATGTAGCACACCCAGAGCAGAAGTTCTACTTCAGCCAGATCAGGCCTGCAAAGAAACTGCGTTTCACAGGCCTTTGGAAGAGATGTTCCCGGTAGGCTGTAAGAGCACTGTGCAGAGCGAGTTGTTTCTTAGCTTCCCAAAGAGCTGGAATCAAGATGCTTCGGAGTCCAACTCGCCCTTTGGAAAGTAGACTTCACGTTGTGCCTTTCAGCTCTAGGGCAATGTAGCACACCCAGAGCAGAATTTCTACTTCAGCCATATCAGGCCTGCAAAAAACTGCGTTTCACAGGCCTTTGTAAGAGATGTTCCCTGTTGGCTTAAGAGAGGTGTGCAGAGCGAGTTGTTTCTTAGCTTCCCAAAGAGCTGGAAGCATGATGCTTTGGGGCCCAATTCGCCCTTTGTAAAGGAGCCTGCACGTTGTGCCTTTCAGCTCTAGGGCAATGTAGCACACCCAGAGCGGAAGTTCTACTTCAGCCAGATCAGGCCTGCAAAGAAACTGCGTTTCAAAGGCATTTGCAGGAGATGTTGCCAGATGGCTGTAAGAGAGGAGTGAAGAGCGAGTTGTTTCTTAGCTTCCCAAAGAGCTGGAAGCAAGATGCTTTGGGGCCCACCTCGCCCTTTGGAAAGAAGACTGCACGTTGTGCCTTTCAGCTCTAGGGCAATGTAGCACACCCAGAGGAGAAGTTCTACTTCAGCCACATCAGGCCCGCAAAGAAACTGCGTTTCACAGGCCTTTGTACGAGATGTTCGCTGTAGGCTGTAAGAGCACTGTGCAGAGCGAGTTGTTTCTTAGCTTCCCAAAGAGCTGGAAGCAAGATGCTTTTAGGCCCAAATCGCCCTTTGGAAAGAAGACTTCACGTTGTGCCTTTCAGCTCTAGGGCAATGTAGCACATCCAGAGCAGAAGTTCTACTTCAGCCAGATCAGGCCTGCAAAGAAAATGCGTTTCACAATCCATTGTAAGAGATGTTCCCGGTAGGCTGTAAGAGCACTCTGCAGAGCGAGTTGTTTCTTAGCTTCCTAAAGAGCTGGAAGCAAGATGCTTTGGGGCCCAACTTGCCTTTTGGAAAGAAGACACCGCTTTGTGCCTTGCAGCTCTAGGGCAATGTAGCACACCCAGAGCAGAAGTTCTACTTCAGCCAGATCAGGCCTGCAAAGAAACTGCGTTTCACAGGCCTTTGCAGGAGATGTTGACGGATGGCTGTAAGAGAGGAGTGCAGAGCGAGTTATTTCTTAGGTAACCAAAGAGCTGGAGGCAAGATGCTTTGGATCCCAACTCGGCCTTTGGAAAGAAGACAGCACTTTGTCCCTTTCAGCTCTAGGGCAATGTAGCACACGCAGAGCAGAAGTTCTACTTCAGCCAGATCAGGCCTGCAAAGAAACTGCGTTTCACAGGCCTTTGTAAAAGATGTTCCCGGTAGGCTGTAAGAGCACTGTGCACAGCGAGTTGTTTCTTAGCTTCCCAAAGAGCTGGAAGCAAGATGCTTTGGGGCCCAACTCGCCCTTTGGAAAGAAGACTGCACGTTGTGCCTTTCAGGTCTAGGGCCATGTAGCACACCCAGAGCAGAAGTTCTACTTCAGCCAGATCAGGCCTGCAATGAAACTGCGTTTCACATGCCTTTGTAAGAGATGTTCCCTTTGCCTTCAGAGAGGTGTGCAGAGCGAGTTGTTTCTTAGCTTCCCAAAGAGCTGGAAGCAAGATGCTTTGGGGCCCAACTCGCCCTTTGGAAAGAAGACTGCACGTTGTGCCTTTCAGCTCTAGGGCAATGTAGCAAACCCAGAGCAGAAGTTCTACTTCAGCCAGATGAGGCCTGCAAAGAAACTGCATTTCACAGGCCTTTGTAAGAGATGTTCCCGGTAGGCTGTAAGAGCACTGTGCAGAGCGAGTTGTTTCTTAGCTTCCCAAAGAGCTGGAAGCATGATGCTTTGGGGCCCAATTCGCCCTTTGGAAAGAAGCCTGCACGTTGTGCCTTTCAGCTCTAGGGCAATGTAGCACACCCAGAGCAGAAGTTCTACTTCAGCCAGATCAGGCCTGCAAAGAAACTGCGTTTCAAAGGCATTTGCAGGAGATGTTGCTGGATGGCTGTAAGAGAGGAGTGCAGAGCGAGTTGTTTCTTAGCTTCCGAAGAGCCTGGAAGCAAGATGCTTTGGGGCCCAACTCGCCCTTTGGAAAGAAGACTGCATGTTGTGCCTTTCATCTCTAGGGCAATGTAGCACACCCAGAGCAGAAGTTCTACTTCAGCCAGATCAGGCCTGCAAAGAAACTGCGTTTCACAGGCCTTTGTAAGACATGTTCCCGGTAGGCTGTAAGAGCACTGTGAAGAGCGAGTTATTATTAAGCTTCCAAAAGAGCTGGAAGCAAGATTCTTTGGGTCCCAACTCGCCCTTTGGATAGGAGACAGCACTTTGTGCCTTTCAGCTCTAGGGCAATGTAGCACACCCAGAGCAGAAGTTCTACTGCAGCCAGATCAGGCCTGCAGAGAAACGGCGTTTCACAGGCCTTTGTAACATATGTCCCGGTAGGCTGTAAGAGCACTGTGCAGAGCGACTTGTTTCTTAGCTTTCCAAAGAGCTGGAAGCAAGATGCTTTGGGGCCCAACTCTCCCTTTGGAAAGAAGACTTCACGTTGTGCCTTTCAGCTCTAGGGCAATGTAGCACATCCAGAGCAGAAGTCCTACTTAAGCCAGATCAGGCCTGCAAAGAAAATGCGTTTCACAGGCCTTTGGAAAAGATGTTCCCGGTAGGCTGTAAGAGCACTGTGCAGAGCGAGTTGTTTCTTAGCTTCCCAAAGAGCTGGAAGCAAGATTCTTTGGGGCCCAACTCGCCCTTTGGAAAGAAGACTGCACGTTGTGCCTTTCAGCTCTAGGGCAATGTAGCACACCCAGAGCAGAAGTTCTACTGCAGCCAGATCAGGCCTGCAAAGAAACTGCGTTTCACAGGCCTTTGTAAGAGATGTTCCCGGTAGGCTGTAAGAGCACTGTGCAGAGCGAGTTGTTTATTAGCTTCCCAAAGAGCTGGAATCAAGATGCTTCGGGGTCCAACTCGCCCTTTGGAAAGTAGACGGCACGTTCTGCCTTTCAGCTCTAGGGCAATGTAGCACACCCAGAGGAGAATTTCTACTTCAGCCAGATCAGGCCTGCAAAGAAACTGCGTTTCACAGGGCTTTGTAAGAGATGTTCCGTGTTGGCTTAAGAGAGGTGTGCAGAGCGAGTTGTTTCTTAGCTTCCCAAAGAGCTGGAAGCAAGATGCTTTGGGGCCCAACTCGCCCTTTTGAAAGAAGACTGCACGTTGTGCCTTTCAGCTCTAGGGCAATGTAGCACACCCAGAGAAGAAGTTCTACTTCAGCCAGATCAGGCCAGCAAAGAAACTGCGTTTCAAAGGCATTTGCAGGAGATGTTGCCGGCTGGCTGTAAGAGAGGAGTGCAGAGCGAGAAGTTTCTTAGCTTCCCAAAGAGCTGGAAGCAAGATGCTTTGGGGCCCAGCTCGCCCTTTGGAAAGAAGCCTGCACGTTGTGCCTTTCAGATCTAGGGCAATGTAGCACACCCAGAGCAGAAGTTCTACTTCAGCCATATCAGGCCTGCAAAGAATGTGCCTTTCAAAGGCATTTGCAGGAGATGCTGCCGGATGGCTGTAAGAGAGGTGTGCAGGGTGAGTGATTTCTTAGCTTCCAATGGAGCTTGAAGCAAGATGCTTTGGGGCCCAACTCGCCCTTTGGAAAGAAGACTGCACGTTGTGCCTATCAGCTCTAGGGCAATGTAGCACACCCAGAGCAGAATTCTACTTCAGCCAGATCAGGCCTGCAAAGAAACTGCGTTTCAAAGGCATTTGCAGGAGAGGTTGCCGGATGGCTGTAAGAGAGGAGTGCAGAGCGAGTTGTTTCTTAGCTTCAAAAAGAGCTGGAAGCAAGATGCTTTGGGGCCCAACTCGGCCTTTGAAAACAAGCCTGCACGTTGTGCCTTTCAGCTCTAGGGCAATGTAGCACACCCAGAGCAGAAGTTCTACTTCAGCCAGATCAGGCCTGCAAAGAAACTCCGTTTCACAGGCATTTGCAGGAGATGTTGCCGGATGGCTGTAAGAGAGGAGTGCAGAGCGAGTTGTTTCTTAGCTTCCAATGGAGCTGGATGCAAGATGCTTTGGGGCCTAGCTTGCCCTTTGGAAAGAAGACTGCACGTTGTGCCTTTCAGCTCTAAGGCAATGTAGCACACCCAGAGCAGAAGTTCTACTTCAGCCAGATAAGGCCTGCAAAGAATCTGCGTTTCACAGGTATTTGCAGGAGATGTTCCCGGAAGGCTGTATGAGAGGAGTGGAGAGCGAGTTGTTTCTTAGCTTCCAATGGAGCTGGAAGCAAGATGCTTTGGGGCCGAGCTCGCCCTTTGGAAAGAAGTCTGCACGTTGTGCCTTTCAGCTCTAGGGCAATGTAGCACACCCAGAGCAGAAGTTCTACTTCAGCCAGATCAGGCCTGCAAAGAAACTGCGTTTCAAAGGCATTTGCAGGATATGCTGCCGGATGGCTGTAAGAGAGGAGTGCAGAGCGAGTTATTTCTTAGCTTCCAATGGAGCTGGAAGCAAGATGCTTTGGCGCCCAACTCGCCCTTTGGAAAGAAGACTGCACGTTGTGCCTTTCAGCTCTAGGGCAATGTAGCAAACCCAGAGCAGAAGTTCTACTTCAGCCAGATCAGGCCTGCAAAGAAACTGCGTTTCACAGGCATTTGCAGGAGATGTACCCGGAAGGCTGTAAGAGAGGAGTGGAGAGCGAGTTGTTTCTTAGCTTCCAATGGAGCTGGAAGCAAGATGCTTTGGGGCCGAGCTCGCCATTTGGAAAGAAGTCTGCACTTTGTGCCTTTCAGCTCTAGGGCAATGTAGCACACCCAGAGCAGAAGTTCTACTTCAGCCAGATCAGGCCTGCAAAGAAACTGCGTTTCACTGGCCTTTGTAAGTGATGTTCCCGGTAGGCTGTAAGAGCACTGTGCAGAGCGAGTTGTTTCTTAGCTTCCCAAAGAGCTGGAAGCAAGATGCTTTGGGGCCCAACTCGCCCTTTTGAAAGAAGACTGCACGTTGTGCCTTTCAGCTCTAGGGCAATGTAGCACACCCAGAGCAGAAGTTCTACTTCAGCCAGATCAGGCCTGCAAAGAAACTGCGTTTCAAAGGCATTTGCAGGAGATTTTGCCGGATGGCTGTAAGAGAGGAGTGCAGAACGAGTTTTTTCTTAGCTTCCCAAAGAGCTGGAAGCAAGATGCTTTGGGGCCCAACTCACCATTTGGAAAGAAGACTGCACATTGTGCCTTTCTGCTCTAGGGCAATGTAGCACACCCACAGCAGAGTTTCTACTGCAGCCAGATCAGGCCTGCAAAGAAACTGCGTTCCACAGGCCTTTGTAACATATGTCCCGGTAGTCTGTAAGAGCACTGTGCAGAGCGAGTTGTTTCTTAGCTTCCCAAAGAGTGAAGCAAGATGCTTTGGGGCATATCTGCCCCTGAGCAAACAAGGCAGGACTTTGTGTCTTGCATCTCTAGGGCTATGTAGCCCACCCAGAGCGGATGTTCTACTTCATCCAGATCAGCCCTGCAAAGAAACTGTGTTTCACGGGCCTTTGTCAGAACGTTCCCGGTAGGCTGTAACAGCACTGTGCAGAGCGATTTGTTTCTTAGCTTCCCAAAGAGCTGGATGCAAGATGCTTTGGGACCTATCTGCCCCTGTGGAAACAAGGCAGGACTTTTGCCTTGCAGCTCTGGCGCAATGTAGCACACCCAGAGCAGAAGTTATACTTCAGCCACATCAGGCCTGCAAAGAAACTGCGTTTCACAGGCCTGTGTAAGAGATGTTCCCGGTAGGCTGTAAGAGCACTTTGCAGAGCGAGTTGTTTCTTAGCTACCAAAAGAGCTGGAAGCAAGATGCTTATGGGCGTCTCTCCCCCTTTTGATACAAGGCAGAGCTTTGTGCCTTGAAGCTCTAGGGCAATGTAGCACACCCAGAGCAGAAGTTCTACTTCAGCCAGATCAGGCCTGCAAAGAAACTGCGTTTCACAGGCCTTTGTAAGACATGTTCCCGGTAGGCTGTAAGAGCACTGTGAAGAGCGAGTTATTATTAAGCTTCCAAAAGAGCTGGAAGCAAGATGCTTTGGGGTCCCAACTCGCCCTTTGGAATAGGAGACAGCACTTTGTGCCTTGCAGCTCTAGGGCAATGTAGCACACCCAGAGCAGAAGTCCTACTTAAGCCAGATCAGGCCTGCAAAGAAAATGCGTTTCACAGGCCTTTGTAAAAGATGTTCCCGGTAGGCTGTAAGAGCACTGTGCAGAGCGAGTTGTTTCTTAGCTTCCCAAAGAGCTGGAAGCAAGATTCTTTGGGGCCCAACTCGCCCTTTGGAAAGAAGACTGCACGTTGTGCCTTTCAGCTCTAGGGCAATGTAGCACACCCAGAGCAGAAGTTCTACTGCAGCCAGATCAGGCCTGCAAAGAAACTGCGTTTCACAGGCCTTTGTAAGAGATGTTCCCGGTAGGCTGTAAGAGCACTGTGCAGAGCGAGTTGTTTATTAGCTTCCCAAAGAGCTGGAATCAAGATGCTTCGGGGTCCAACTCGCCCTTTGGAAAGTAGACGGCACGTTCTGCCTTTCAGCTCTAGGGCAATGTAGCACACCCAGAGCAGAATTTCTACTTCAGCCAGATCAGGCCTGCAAAGAAACTGCGTTTCACAGGGCTTTGTAAGAGATGTTCCGTGTTGGCTTAAGAGAGGTGTGCAGAGCGAGTTGTTTCTTAGCTTCCCAAAGAGCTGGAAGCAAGATGCTTTGGGGCCCAGCTCGCCCTTTGGAAAGAAGCCTGCACGTTGTGCCTTTCAGATCTAGGGCAATGTAGCACACCCAGAGCAGAAGTTCTACTTCAGCCATATCAGGCCTGCAAAGAATGTGCCTTTCAAAGGCATTTGCAGGAGATGCTGCCGGATGGCTGTAAGAGAGGTGTGCAGGGTGAGTGATTTCTTAGCTTCCAATGGAGCTTGAAGCAAGATGCTTTGGGGCCCAACTCGCCCTTTGGAAAGAAGACTGCACGTTGTGCCTATCAGCTCTAGGGCAATGTAGCACACCCAGAGCAGAATTCTACTTCAGCCAGATCAGGCCTGCAAAGAAACTGCGTTTCAAAGGCATTTGCAGGAGAGGTTGCCGGATGGCTGTAAGAGAGGAGTGCAGAGCGAGTTGTTTCTTAGCTTCAAAAAGAGCTGGAAGCAAGATGCTTTGGGGCCCAACTCGGCTTTGAAAAGAAGCCTGCACGTTGCGCCTTTCAGCTCTAGGGCAATGTAGCACACCCAGAGCAGAAGTTCTACTTCAGCCAGATCAGGCCTGCAAAGAAACTCCGTTTCACATGCATTTGCAGGAGATGTTGCCGGATGGCTGTAAGAGAGGAGTGCAGAGCGAGTTGTTTCTTAGCTTCCAATGGAGCTGGAAGCAAGATGCTTTGGGGCCTAGCTCGCCCTTTGGAAAGAAGACTGCACGTTGTGCCTTTCAGCTCTAAGGCAATGTAGCACACCCAGAGCAGAAGTTCTACTTCAGCCAGATAAGGCCTGCAAAGAATCTGCGTTTCACAGGTATTTGCAGGAGATGTTCCCGGAAGGCTGTATGGGAGGAGTGGAGAGCGAGTTGTTTCTTAGCTTCCAATGGAGCTGGAAGCAAGATGCTTTGGGGCCGAGCTCGCCCTTTGGAAAGAAGTCTGCACGTTGTGCCTTTCAGCTCTAGGGCAATGTAGCACACCCAGAGCAGAAGTTCTACTTCAGCCAGATCAGGCCTGCAAAGAAACTGCGTTTCAAAGGCATTTGCAGGAGATGCTGCCGGATGGCTGTAAGAGAGGAGTGCAGAGCGAGTTATTTCTTAGCTTCCAATGGAGCTGGAAGCAAGATGCTTTGGCGCCCAACTCGCCCTTTGGAAAGAAGACTGCACGTTGTGCCTTTCAGCTCTAGGGCAATGTAGCAAACCCAGAGCAGAAGTTCTACTTCAGCCAGATCAGGCCTGCAAAGAAACTGCGTTTCACAGGCATTTGCAGGAGATGTTCCCGGAAGGCTGTAAGAGAGGAGTGGAGAGCGAGTTGTTTCTTAGCTTCCAATGGAGCTGGAAGCAAGATGCTTTGGGGCCGAGCTCGCCATTTGGAAAGAAGTCTGCACTTTGTGCCTTTCAGCTCTAGGGCAATGTAGCACACCCAGAGCAGAAGTTCTACTTCAGCCAGATCAGGCCTGCAAAGAAACTGCGTTTCACTGGCCTTTGTAAGTGATGTTCCCGGTAGGCTGTAAGAGCACTGTGCAGAGCGAGTTGTTTCTTAGCTTCCCAAAGAGCTGGAAGCAAGATGCTTTGGGGCCCAACTCGCCCTTTTGAAAGAAGACTGCACGTTGTGCCTTTCAGCTCTAGGGCAATGTAGCACACCCAGAGCAGAAGTTCTACTTCAGCCAGATCAGGCCTGCAAAGAAACTGCGTTTCAAAGGCATTTGCAGGAGATTTTGCCGGATGGCTGTAAGAGAGGAGTGCAGAGCGAATTTTTTCTTAGCTTCCCAAAGAGCTGGAAGCAAGATGCTTTGGGGCCCAACTCACCATTTGGAAAGAAGACTGCACATTGTGCCTTTCTGCTCTAGGGCAATGTAGCACACCCACAGCAGAGTTTCTACTGCAGCCAGATCAGGCCTGCAAAGAAACTGCGTTCCACAGGCCTTTGTAACATATGTCCCGGTAGTCTGTAAGAGCACTGTGCAGAGCGAGTTGTTTCTTAGCTTCCCAAAGAGTGAAGCAAGATGCTTTGGGGCATATCTGCCCCTGAGCAAACAAGGCAGGACTTTGTGTCTTGCATCTCTAGGGCTATGTAGCCCACCCAGAGCGGATGTTCTACTTCATCCAGATCAGCCCTGCAAAGAAACTGTGTTTCACGGGCCTTTGTCAGAACGTTCCCGGTAGGCTGTAACAGCACTGTGCAGAGCGATTTGTTTCTTAGCTTCCCAAAGAGCTGGATGCAAGATGCTTTGGGACCTATCTGCCCCTGTGGAAACAAGGCAGGACTTTTGCCTTGCAGCTCTGGCGCAATGTAGCACACCCAGAGCAGAAGTTATACTTCAGCCACATCAGGCCTGCAAAGAAACTGCGTTTCACAGGCCTGTGTAAGAGATGTTCCCGGTAGGCTGTAAGAGCACTTTGCAGAGCGAGTTGTTTCTTAGCTACCAAAAGAGCTGGAAGCAAGATGCTTATGGGCGTCTCTCCCCCTTTGGATACAAGGCAGAGCTTTGTGCCTTGAAGCTCTAGGGCAATGTAGCACACCCAGAGCAGAAGTTCTACTTCAGCCAGATCAGTCCTGCAAAGAATCTGCGTTTCACAAGCCTTTGTAAGAGATGTTCCCGGTAGGCTGTAAGAGCACTGTGCAGAGCGAGATGTTTCTTAGCCTCCCAAAGAGCTGGAAGCAAGATGCTTTGGGGCCCACCTCGCCCTTTGGAAAGTAGACAGCACGTTGTGCCTTTCAGCTCTAGGGCAATGTAGCACACCCAGAGCAGAAGTTCAACTTCAGCCAGATCAGGCCTGCAAAGAAACTGCGTTTCACAGGCCTTTGTAAGACATGTTCCCGGTAGGCTGTAAGAGCACTGTGAAGAGCGAGTTATTATTAAGCTTCCAAAAGAGCTGGAAGCAAGATGCTTTGGGTCCCAACTCGCCCTTTGGATAGGAGACAGCACTTTGTGCCTTGCAGCTCTAGGGCAATGTAGCACACCCAGAGCAGAAGTTCTACTTCAGCCAGATCAGGCCTGCAAAGAAAATGCGTTTCACAGGCCTTTGTAAGAGATGTTCGCTGTAGACTGTAAGAGCACTGTGCAGAGTGAGTTGTTCTTAGCTTCCCAAAGAGCTGGAAGCAAGATGCTTTGGGGCCCATCTCGCCCTTTGGAAAGAAGACAGCACTTTGTGCCTTGCAGCTCTAGGGCAATGTAGCACACCCAGAGCAGAAGTTCTACTGCAGCCAGATCAGGCCTGCAGAGAAACTGCGTTTCACAGGCCTTTGTAACATATGTCCCGGTAGGCTGTAAGAGCACTGTGCAGAGCGACTTGTTTCTTAGCTTCCCAAAAAGCTGGAAGCAAGATGCTGTGGGGCCCAACTGGCCCTTTGGAAAGAAGACTGCACGTTGTGCTTTCAGCTGTAGGGCAAGGTAGCACACCCAGAGGAGAAGTTCTACTTCAGCCACATCAGGCCTGCAATGAATCTGCGTTTCACAGGCCTTTGTGAGATGTTCCTGTTAGGCTGTAAGAGCACTGTGCAGAGCGAGTTGTTATTAAGCTTCCAAAAGAGCTGGAAGCAAGATGCTTATGGGCGCCTCTCCCCCTTTGGATACAAGGCAGAGCTTTGTGCCTTGAAGCTCTAGGGCAATGTAGCACACCCAGAGCAGAAGTTCTACTTCAGCCAGATCAGTCCTGCAAAGTATCTGCGTTTCACAAGCCTTTGTAAGAGATGTTCCCGGTAGGCTGTAAGTGCACTGTGAAGAGCGAGTTGTTATTAAGCTTCCAAAATGGCTGGAAGCAAGATGCTTTGGGGCCCAACTTGCCCTTTGGAAAGAAGACAGCGCTTTGTGCCTTGCAATGCTAGGGCAATGTAGCACACCCTGAGCAGAATTTCTACTTCAGCCAGATCAGGCCTGCAAAGAAACTGCGTTTCACAGGCCTTTGTAACAGATGTCCCGGTAGCCTGTAAGAGCACTGTGCAGAGAGAGTTGTTTCTTAGCTTCCCAAAGAGCTGGAAGCAAGATGCTTTGGAGCCCAACTCGCCCTGGTGAAAGAAGACTGCACGTTGAGGCTTTAAGCTCTAGGGCAATGTAGCACACCTAGAGCAGAAGTTCTACTTCAGCCAAATAAGGCCTGCAAAGAAACTGCGTTTCAAAGGCATTTGCAGGAGAGGTTCCGGATGGCTGTTAGAGAGGAGTGCAGAACGAGTTGTTTCTTAGCTTCCCAAAGAGCTGGAAGCAAGATGCTTTGGAGCCCAACTCGCCCTTTGGAAAGAAGACTGCACGTTGTGCCTTTCAGCTGTAGGGCAATGTAGCACACCCAGAGCAGAAGTTCTACTTCATCCAGATCAGGCCTGCAAAGAAACTGCGTTTCACAGGCATTTGTAGAATATGTTCCCGGTTGGCTTAAGAGAGGTGTGTAGAGCGAGTTGTTTCTTAGCTTCCCTAAGAGCTGGAAGCAAGATGCTTTGGGGCCCAACTCGCCCTTTGGAAGGAAGACGTCACGTTGTGCCTTTCAGCTCTAGGGCAAGGTAGCACACCCAGAGCATACGATCTACTTCAGCCAGATCAGGCCTGCAAAGAAACTGCGTTTCACAGGCCTTTGTAAGAGATGTTCCCGGTAGGCTGTAAGAGCACTGTGCAGAGCGAGTTGTTTCTTAGCTTCCAAAAGAGCTGGAAGCAAGATGCTTTGGGGCCCAGCTTGCCCATTGGAAAGAAGACAGCGCTTTGTGCCTTTCAGCACTAGGGCAATGTAGCACACCCAGAGCAGAAGTTCTACTGCAGCCAGATCAGGCCTGCAAAGAAACTGCGTTTCACAGGCATTTGTAAGAGATGTTCCCGGTAGGCTGTAAGAGCACTGTGCAGAGCGAGTTGTTTCTTAGCTTCCCAAAGAGCTGGAATCAAGATGCTTCGGAGTCCAACTCGCCCTTTGGAAAGTAGACTTCACGTTGTGCCTTTCAGCTCTAGGGCAATGTAGCACACCCAGAGCAGAATTTCTACTTCAGCCATATCAGGCCTGCAAAAAACTGCGTTTCACAGGCCTTTGTAAGAGATGTTCCCTGTTGGCTTAAGAGAGGTGTGCAGAGCGAGTTGTTTCTTAGCTTCCCAAAGAGCTGGAAGCATGATGCTTTGGGGCCCAATTCGCCCTTTGGAAAGGAGCCTGCACGTTGTGCCTTTCAGCTCTAGGGCAATGTAGCACACCCAGAGCGGAAGTTCTACTTCAGCCAGATCAGGCCTGCAAAGAAACTGCGTTTCAAAGGCATTTGCAGGAGATGTTGCCAGATGGCTGTAAGAGAGGAGTGAAGAGCGAGTTGTTTCTTAGCTTCCCAAAGACCTGGAAGCAAGATGCTTTGGGGCCCACCTCGCCCTTTGGAAAGAAGACTGCACGTTGTGCCTTTCAGCGCTAGGGCAATGTAGCACACCCAGAGGAGAAGTTCTACTTCAGCTACATCAGGCCCGCAAAGAAACTGCGTTTCACAGGCCTTTGTACGAGATGTTCGCTGTAGGCTGTAAGAGCACTGTGCAGAGCGAGTTGTTTCTTAGCTTCCCAAAGAGCTGGAAGCAAGATGCTTTTAGGCCCAAATCGCCCTTTGGAAAGAAGACTTCACGTTGTGCCTTTCAGCTCTAGGGCAATGTAGCACATCCAGAGCAGAAGTTCTACTTCAGCCAGATCAGGCCTGCAAAGAAAATGCGTTTCACAATCCATTGTAAGAGATGTTCCCGGTAGGCTGTAAGAGCACTCTGCAGAGCGAGTTGTTTCTTAGCTTCCTAAAGAGCTGGAAGCAAGATGCTTTGGGGCCCAACTTGCCTTTTGGAAAGAAGACACCGCTTTGTGCCTTGCAGCTCTAGGGCAATGTAGCACACCCAGAGCAGAAGTTCTACTTCAGCCAGATCAGGCCTGCAAAGAAACTGCGTTTCACAGGCCTTTGCAGGAGATGTTGACGGATGGCTGTAAGAGAGGAGTGCAGAGCGAGTTATTTCTTAGGTAACCAAAGAGCTGGAGGCAAGATGCTTTGGATCCCAACTCGGCCTTTGGAAAGAAGACAGCACTTTGTCCCTTTCAGCTCTAGGGCAATGTAGCACACGCAGAGCAGAAGTTCTACTTCAGCCAGATCAGGCCTGCAAAGAAACTGCGTTTCACAGGCCTTTGTAAAAGATGTTCCCGGTAGGCTGTAAGAGCACTGTGCACAGCGAGTTGTTTCTTAGCTTCCCAAAGAGCTGGAAGCAAGATGCTTTGGGGCCCAACTCGCCCTTTGGAAAGAAGACTGCACGTTGTGCCTTTCAGGTCTAGGGCCATGTAGCACACCCAGAGCAGAAGTTCTACTTCAGCCAGATCAGGCCTGCAATGAAACTGCGTTTCACATGCCTTTGTAAGAGATGTTCCCTTTGCCTTCAGAGAGGTGTGCAGAGCGAGTTGTTTCTTAGCTTCCCAAAGAGCTGGAAGCAAGATGCTTTGGGGCCCAACTCGCCCTTTGGAAAGAAGACTGCACGTTGTGCCTTTCAGCTCTAGGGCAATGTAGCAAACCCAGAGCAGAAGTTCTACTTCAGCCAGATGAGGCCTGCAAAGAAACTGCGTTTCACAGGCCTTTGTAAGACATGTTCCCGGTAGGCTGTAAGAGCACTGTGCAGAGCAATTTGTTTCTTAGCTTTCCAAAGAGCTGGAAGCAAGATGCTTTGGGGCCCAATTCGCCCTTTGGAAAGAAGCCTGCACATGGTGCCTTTCAGCTCTAGGGCAATGTAGCACACCCAGAGCAGAAGTTCTACTTCAGCCAGATCAGGCCTGCAAAGAAACTGCGTTTCAAAGGCATTTGCAGGATATGCTGCAGGATGGCTGCAAGAGAGGTGTGCAGAGCGAGTTATTTCTTAGCTTCCAATGGAGCTGGAAGCAAGATGCTTTGGCGCCCAACTCGCCCTTTGGAAAGAAGACTGCACGTTGGTCCTTTCAGCTCTAGGGCAATGTAGCACACCCAGAGCAGAAGTTCTACTTCAGCCAGATCAGGCCTGCAAAGAAACTGCGTTTCACAGGCCTTTGTAAGACATGTTCCCGGTAGGCTGTAAGAGCACTGTGCAGAGCAATTTGTTTCTTAGCTTCCCAAAGAGCTGGAAGCAAGATGCTTTGGGGCCCAACTCTCCCTTTGGAAAAAACATTGCACGTTATGCCTTTCAGCTCTAGGGCAATGTAGCACACCCAGAGCAGAAGTTCTACTTCAGCCTGATCAGGCCTGCAAAGAAACTGCGTTTCACAGGCAGTTGTAAGAGATGTTCCCGGTTGGCTTAAGAGAGGAGTGCAGAGCGAGTTGTTTCTTAGCTTCCCAAAGAGCTGGAAGCAAGATGATTTGGGGCCCAGCTCGCACTTTGGAAAGAAGACTGTACGTTGTGCCTTTCAGCTCTAGGGCAATGTAGCACACCCAGAGCAGAAGTTCTACTTCAGCCAGATCAGTCCTGCAAAGAAACAGCGTTTCACAGGCCTTTGTAAGAGATGTTCCGTGTTGGCTTAAGAGAGGTGTGCAGAGCGAGTTCTTTCTTAGCTTCCCAACCAGCCGGAAGCAAGATGATTTGGGGCCCAATTCGCCCTTTGCAAAGAAGACTGCACATGGTGCCTTTCAGCTCTAGGGCAATGTAGCACACCCAGAGCAGAAGTTCTACTTCAGCCAGATCAGGCCTGCAAAGAAACTGCGTTTCACAGGCCTTTGTAAGACATGTTCCCGGTAGGCTGTAAGAGCACTGTGCAGAGCAATTTGTTTCTTACCTTCCCAAAGAGCTGGAAGCAAGATGCTTTGGGGCCCAATTCGCCCTTTGGAAAGAACCCTCACATGGTGGCTTTCAGCTCTAGGGCAATGTAGCACACCCAGAGCAGAAGTTCTACTTCAGCCAGATCAGGCCTGCAAAGAAACTGCGTTTCAAAGGCATTTGCAGGATATGCTGCAGGATGGCTGCAAGAGAGGTGTGCAGAGCGAGTTATTTCTTAGCTTCCAATGGAGCTGGAAGCAAGATGCTTTGGGGCCCAACTCGCCCTATGGAAAGAAGACTGCACGTTGTGCCTTTCAGCTCTAGGCCAATGTAGCACACCCAGTGCAGAAGTTCTACTTCAGCCAGATCAGGCCTGCAAAGAAACTGCGTTTCACAGGCCTTTGTAAAAGATGTTCCCGGTAGGCTGTAAGAGCACTGTGCACAGCGAGTTTTTTCTTAGCTTCCCAAAGAGCTGGAATCAAGATGCTTTGGGGCCCAACTCGCCCTTTGGAAAGAAGACTGCACGTTGTGCCTTTCAGGTCTAGGGCCATGTAGCACACCCAGAGCAGAAGTTCTACTTCAGCCAGATCAGGCCTGCAATGAAACTGCGTTTCACAGGCCTTTGTAAGAGATGTTCCCTTTGCCTTCAGAGAGGTGTGCAGAGCGAGTTGTTTCTTAGCTTCCCAAAGAGCTGGAAGCAAGATGCTTTGGGGCCCAGCTCGCCCTTTGGAAAGAAGCCTGCACGTTGTGCCTTTCAGCTCTAGGGCAATGTAGCACACCCAGAGCAGAAGTTCTACTTCAGCCAGATCAGGCCTGCAAAGAAACTGTGCCTTTCAAAGGCATTTGCAGGAGATGTTGCCGGATGGCTGTAAGAGAGGAGTGCAGAGTGAGTTGATTTCTTAGCTTCCAATGGAGCTGGAAGCAAGATGCTTTGGGGCCCAACTCGCCCTTTGGAAAGAAGACTGCACGTTGTGCCTTTCAGCTCTAGGGCAATGTAGCACACCCAGAGCAGAAGTTCTACTTCAGCCAGATCAGGCCTGCAAAGAAACTGCGTTTCACAGGCCTTTGTAAGAGATGTTCCCGGTAGGCTTTAAGAGCACTTTGCAGAGCGAGTTGTTTCTTAGCTACCCAAAGAGCTGGAAGCAAGATGATTAGGGGCGTCTCTCTCCCTTTGGATACAAGGCAGGGCTTTGTGCCTTGAAGCTCTAGGGCAATGTAGCACACCCAGAGCAGAAGTTCTACTTCAGCCAGATCAGTCCTGCAAAGAAACTGCGTTTCACAAGCCTTTGTAAGAGATGTTCCCGGTAGGCTGTAAGAGCACTCTGCAGAGCGAGTTGTTTCTTAGCTTCCTAAAGAGCTGGAAGCAAGATGCTTTGGGGCCCAACTTGCCTTTTGGAAAGAAGACAGCGCTTTGTGCCTTGCAGCTCTAAGGCAATGTAGCACACCCAGAGCAGAAGTTCCACTTCAGCCAGATCAGGCCTGCAAAGAAACTGCGTTTCACAGGCCTTTGCAGGAGATGTTGCCGGATGGCTGTAAGAGAGGAGTGCAGAGCGAGTTATTTCTTAGCTAACCAAAGAACTGGAGGCAAGATGCTTTGGATCACAACTCGCCCTTTGGAAAGAAGACAGCACTTTGTCCCTTTCTGCTCTAGGGCAATGTAGCACACCCAGAGCAGAAGTTCTACTTCAGCCAGATCAGTCCTGCAAAGAAACTGCGTTTCACAGGCCTTTGTAAGAGATGTTCCGTGTTGGCTTAAGAGAGGTGTGCAGAGCGAGTTGTTTCTTAGCTTCCAATGGAGCTGGAAGCAAGATGCTTTGGGGCCCAGCTCGCCCTTTGGAAAGAAGTCTGCACGTTGTGCCTTTCAACTCTAGGGCAATGTAGCACACCCAGAGCAGAAGTTCTACTGCAGCCAGATCAGGCCTGCAAAGAAACTGCGTTTCACAAGCCTTTGTAAGAGATGTTCCCGGTAGGCTGTAAGAGCACTCTGCAGAGCGAGTTGTTTCTTAGCTTCCTAAAGAGCTGGAAGCAAGATGCTTTGGGGCTCAACTTGCCTTTTGGAAAGAAGACAGCGCTTTGTGCCTTGCAGCTCTAGGGCAATGTAGCACACCCAGAGCAGAAGTTCTACTTCAGCCAGATCAGGCCTGCAAAGAAACTGCGTTTCACAGGCCTTTGCAGGAGATGTTGCCGGATGGCTGTAAGAGAGGAGTGCAGAGCGAGTTATTTCTTAGCTAACCAAAGAGCTGGAGGCAAGATGCTTTGGATCCCAACTCGGCCTTTGGAAAGAAGACAGCACTTTGTCCCTTTCAGCTCTAGGGCAATGTAGCACACGCAGAGCAGAAGTTATACTGCAGCCAGACCAGGCCTGCAAAGAAACTGCGTTTCACAGGCCTTTGGAAGAGATGTTCCCGGTAGGCTGTAAGAGCACTGTGCAGAGCGAGTTGTTTCTTAGCTTCCCAAAGAGCTGGAAGCAAGATGCTTTGGGGCCCAACTCGCCCTGTGGAAAGTAGACTGCACGTTGTGCCTTTCAGCTCTAGGCAATGTAGCACACCCAGAGCAGAAGTTCTACTTCAGCCATATCAGGCGAGCAAAGAAACTGCGTTTCAAAGGCATTTGCAGGAGATGTTGCCGGATGGCTGTAAGAGAGGAGTGCAGAGGGAGTTGTTTCTTACCTTCCAATTTAGCTGGAAGCAAGATGCTTTGGGGCCCAACTCGGCCTTTGGAAAGAAGACTGCAAGTTGTGCCTTTCAGCTCTGGGCAATGTAGCAAACCCAGAGCAGAAGTTCAACTTCAGCCAGATCAGGCCTGCAAAGAAACTGCGTTTCAAAGGCATTTGCAGGAGATGTTGCCGGATGGCTGTAAGAGAGGAGTGCAGAGCGAGTTGTTTCTTAGCTTCCAAAGGAGCTGGAAGCAAGATGCTTTGGGGCCCAACTCGCCCTTTGAAAGAAGACTGCACGTTGTGCCTTTCAGCTGTAGGGCAATGTAGCACAACCAGAGCAGAAGTTCTACTTCAGCCAGATCAGGCCTGCAAAGAAACTGCGTTTCACAGGCCTTTGTAAGAGATGTTCCCGGTAGGCTTTAAGAGCACTTTGCAGAGCGAGTTGTTTCTTAGCTACCCAAAGAGCTGGAAGCAAGATGATTAGGGGCGTCTCTCTCCCTTTGGATACAAGGCAGGGCTTTGTGCCTTGAAGCTCTAGGGCAATGTAGCACACCCAGAGCAGAAGTTCTACTTCAGCCAGATCAGTCCTGCAAAGAAACTGCGTTTCACAAGCCTTTGTAAGAGATGTTCCCGGTAGGCTGTAAGAGCACTCTGCAGAGCGAGTTGTTTCTTAGCTTCCTAAAGAGCTGGAAGCAAGATGCTTTGGGGCCCAACTTGCCTTTTGGAAAGAAGACAGTGCTTTGTGCCTTGCAGCTCTAAGGCAATGTAGCACACCCAGAGCAGAAGTTCTACTTCAGCCAGATCAGGCCTGCAAAGAAACTGCGTTTCACAGGCCTTTGCAGGAGATGTTGCCGGATGGCTGTAAGAGAGGAGTGCAGAGCGAGTTATTTCTTAGCTAACCAAAGAACTGGAGGCAAGATGCTTTGGATCACAACTCGCCCTTTGGAAAGAAGACAGCACTTTGTCCCTTTCAGCTCTAGGGCAATGTAGCACACCCAGAGCAGAAGTTCTACTTCAGCCAGATCAGTCCTGCAAAGAAACTGCGTTTCACAGGCCTTTGGAAGAGATGTTCCCGGTTGGCTGTAAGAGCACTGTGCAGAGCGAGTTGTTTCTTAGCTTCCAATGGAGCTGGAAGCAAGATGCTTTGGGGCCCAGCTCGCCCTTTGGAAAGAAGTCTGCACGTTGTGCCTTTCAGCTCTAGGGCAATGTAGCACACCCAGAGCAGAAGTTCTACTTCAGCCAGATCAGGCCTGCAAAGAAATTGCGTTTCACAAGCCTTTGTAAGAGATGTTCCCGGTAGGCTGTAAGAGCACTCTGCAGAGCGAGTTGTTTCTTAGCTTCCTAAAGAGCTGGAAGCAAGATGCTTTGGGGCTCAACTTGCCTTTTGGAAAGAAGACTGCGCTTTGTGCCTTGCAGCTCTAGGGCAATGTAGCACACCCAGAGCAGAAGTTCTACTTCAGCCAGATCAGGCCTGCAAAGAAACTGCGTTTCACAGGCCTTTGCAGGAGATGTTGCCGGATGGCTGTAAGAGAGGAGTGCAGAGCGAGTTATTTCTTAGCTAACCAAAGAGCTGGAGGCAAGATGCTTTGGATCCCAACTCGGCCTTTGGAAAGAAGACAGCACTTTGTCCCTTTCAGCTCTAGGGCAATGTAGCACACGCAGAGCAGAAGTTATACTGCAGCCAGACCAGGCCTGCAAAGAAACTGCGTTTCACAGGCCTTTGGAAGAGATGTTCCCGGTAGGCTGTAAGAGCACTGTGCAGAGCGAGTTGTTTCTTAGCTTCCCAAAGAGCTGGAAGCAAGATGCTTTGGGGCCCAACTCGCCCTGTGGAAAGTAGACTGCACGTTGTGCCTTTCAGCTCTAGGCAATGTAGCACACCCAGAGCAGAAGTTCTACTTCAGCCAGATCAGGCGAGCAAAGAAACTGCGTTTCAAAGGCATTTGCAGGAGATGTTGCCGGATGGCTGTAAGAGAGGAGTGCAGAGGGAGTTGTTTCTTACCTTCCAATTTAGCTGGAAGCAAGATGCTTTGGGGCCCAACTCGGCCTTTGGAAAGAAGACTGCAAGTTGTGCCTTTCAGCTCTGGGCAATGTAGCAAACCCAGAGCAGAAGTTCAACTTCAGCCAGATCAGGCCTGCAAAGAAACTGCGTTTCAAAGGCATTTGCAGGAGATGTTGCCGGATGGCTGTAAGAGAGGAGTGCAGAGCGAGTTGTTTCTTAGCTTCCAAAGGAGCTGGAAGCAAGATGCTTTGGGGCCCAACTCGCCCTTTGGAAAGAAGACTGCACGTTGTGCCTTTCAGCTGTAGAGCAATGTAGCACAACCAGAGCAGAAGTTCTACTTCAGCCAGATCAGGCCTGCAAAGAAACTGCGTTTCACAGGCCTTTGTAAGACATGTTCCCGGTAGGCTGTAAGAGCACTGTGCAGAGCGAGCTGTTTCTTAGCTTCCCAAAGAGCTGGAAGCAAGATGCTTTGGGGCCCAACTCGCCCTTTTGAAAGAAGTCTGCACGTTGTGCCTTTCAGCTCTAGGGCAATATAGCACACCCAGAGAAGAAGTTCTACTTCAGCCACATCAGGCCTGCAAAGAAACTGCGTTTCAAAGGTATTTTCAGGAGAAGTTCCCGGTAGGCTGTAAGAGAGGAGTGCAGAGCGAGTTGCTTATTAGCTTAAAAAAGAGCTGGAAGCAAGATGCTTTGGGGCCCAACACGCCCTTTGTAAAGAAGACTGCACGGTGTGACTTTCAACTCTAGGGCAATGTAGCACACCCAGAGCAGAAGTTCTCCTTCAGCCAGATCAGGCCTGCAAAGAAATTGCGTTTCACAGGCCTTTGTAAGAGATGTTCCCTGTAGGCTGTAAGAGCACTGTGCAGAGCGAGTTGTTATTAAGCTTCCAAAAGAGCTGGAAGCAAGATGCTTTGTGGCCCATCTCGCCCTTTGTTAAGAAGACAGCACTTTGTGCCTTGCAACTCTAGGGCAATGTAGCACACCCAGAGCAGAAGTTCTACTTCAGCCAGATCAGGCCTGTAAAGAAACTGCGTTTCACAGGCCTTTGTAAGAGATGTCCGGGTAGGCTGTAAGAGCACTGTGCAGAGCGAGTTGTTTCTTAGCTTCCCAAAGAGCTGGAAGCAAGATGCTTTGGGGCCCAACTCGCCCTTTGGAAAGAAGACTGCACGTTGTGCCTTTCAGCTCTAGGGCAATGTAGCACACCCAGAGCAGAAGTTCTACTGCAGCAAGATCAGGCCAGCAAAGAAACTGCGTTTCACAGGGCTTTGGAAGAGATGTTCCAGGTAGGCTGTAAGAGCACTGTGCAGAGCGAGTTGTTTATTAGCTTCCCAAAGAGCTGGAATCAAGATGCTTCGGGGTCCAACTCGCCCTTTGGCAAGTAGACGGCACGTTCTGCCTTTCAGCTCTAGGGCAATGTAGCACACCCAGAGCAGAATTTCTACTTCAGCCAGATCAGGCCTGCAAAGAAACTGCGTTTCACAGGCCTTTGTAAGAGATGTTCCGTGTTGGCTTAAGAGAGGTGTACAGAGCGAGTTGTTTCTTAGCTTCCCAAAGAGCTGGAAGCAAGATGCTTTGGGGCCCAACTCGCCCTTTTGAAAGAAGAGTGCACATTGTGCCTTTCAGCTCTAGGGCAATGTAGCACACCCAGAGCAGAAGTTCTACTTCAGCCAGATCAGGCCTGCAAAGAAACTGCATTTCAAAGGCATTTGCAGGAGATGTTGCCGGATGGCTGTAAGAGAGGAGTGCAGAGCGAGTTGTTTCTTAGCTTCCCAAAGAGCTGGAAGCAAGATGCTTTGGGGCCCAACTCGCCCTTTGGAAAAAAGACTGCACGTTGTGCCTTTCAGCTCTAGGGCAATGAAGCACACCCACAGCAGAGTTTCTACTGCAGCCAGATCAGGACTGCAAAGAAACTGCGTTTCACAGGCTTTTGCAAGAGATGTTCCCGGGAGGCTGTAAGAGCACTGTGCAGAGCGAGTTATTATTAAGCTTCCAAAAGAGCTGGAAGCAAGATGCTGTGGGGCCCAACTCGCCCATTGGAAAGGAGACAGCACTTTGTGCCTTGCAGCTCTAGGGCAATGTTGCACACCCAGAGCAGAAGTTCTACTTTCGCCAGATCAGTCCTGCAAAGAAACTGCGTTTCACAGGCCTTTGGAAGAGATGTTCGCTGTAGGCTGTAAGAGCACTGTGCAGAGCGAGTTGTTTCTTAGCTTCCCAAAGAGCTGGAAGCAAGATGCTTTGGGTCCCAGCTCGCCCTTTGGAAAGAAGACTGCACGTTGTGCCTTGCAGCTCTACGGCAATGTAGCACACGCAGAGCCGAACTTCTACTTGAGCAAGATCAGGCCAGCAAAGAAACTGCGTTTCACAGGCCTTTGTAACAGATGTCCCGGTAGCCTGTAAGAGCACTGTGCAGAGAGAGTTGTTTCTTAGCTTCCCAAAGAGCTGGAAGCAAGATGCTTTGGGGCCCAACTCGCCCTGGTGAAAGAAGACTGCACGTTGAGGCTTTCAGCTCTAGGGCAATATAGCACATCCAGAGCAGAAGTTCTACTTCAGCCAGATAAGGCCTGCAAAGAAACTGCGTTTCAAAGGCATTTGCAGGAGAGGTTCCGGATGGCTGTTAGAGAGGAGTGCAGAACGAGTTGTTTCTTAGCTTCCCAAAGAGCTGGAAGCAAGATGCTTTGGAGCCCAACTCGCCCTTTGGAAAGAAGACTGCACGTTGTGCCTTTCAGCTGTAGGGCAATGTAGCACACCCAGAGCAGAAGTTCTACTTCATCCAGATCAGGCCTGCAAAGAAACTGCGTTTCACAGGCATTTGGTAGAGTATGTTCCGGGTTGGCTTAAGAGAGGTGTTTAGAGCGAGTTGTTTCTAAGCTTCCCTAAGAGCTGGAAGGAAGATGCTTTGGGGCCCAACTCGCCATTTGGAAGGAAGACGTCACGTTGTGCCTTTCAGCTCTAGGGCAAGGTAGCACACCCAGAGCATAAGATCTACTTCAGCCAGATCAGGCCTGCAAATAAACTGTGTTTCACAGGCCTTTGTAAGAGATGTTCCCGGTAGGCTGTAAGAGCACTGTGCAGAGCGAGTTGTTTCTTAGCTTCCCAAAGAGCTGGAAGCAAGATGCTTTGGGGCCCAAATCGCCCTTTGGAAAGAAGACAGCACTTTGTGCCTTTCAGCTCTAGGGCAATGTAGCACACCCAGAGCAGAAGTTCTACTTCAGCCAGATCAGGCCTGCAAAGAAACTGCGTTTCACAGGCCTTTGTAAGACATGTTCCCGGTAGGCTGTAAGAGCACTGTGCAGAGCGAGTTGTTTCTTAGCTTCCCAAAGAGCTGGAAGCAAGATGCTTTGGGGCCCAACTCGCCCTTTGGAAAGAAGACTGCACGTTGTACCTTTCAGCTCTAGGGCAATGTAGCACACCCAGAGCAGAAGTTCTACTTCAGCCAGATCAGGCCTGCAAAGAAACTGCGTTTCACAGGCATTTGTAAGAGATGTTCCCGGTAGGCTGTAAGAGCACTGTGCAGAGCGAGTTGTTTCTTAGCTTCCCAAAGAGCTGGAAGCAAGATGCTTTGGGGCCCAACTCGCCCTTTGGAAAGAAGACTGCACGTTGTGCCTTTCAGCTCTAGGGCAATGTGGCACACCCAGAGCAGAAGTTCTACTTCAGCCAGATCAGGCCTGCAAAGAAACTGCGTTTCACAGGCCTTTGCAAGAGATGTTCCCGGTAGGCTGTAAGAGCACTGTGCAGAGCGAGTTGTTTCTTAGCTTCCCAAAGAGCTGGAAGCAAGATGCTTTGGGGCCCAACTCGCCCTTTGGAAAGAAGACTGCACGTTGTGCCTTTCAGCTCTAGGGCAATGTAGCACACCCAGAGCAGAAGTTCTACTTCAGCCAGATCAGGCCTGCAAAGAAACTGCGTTTCATAGGCCTTTGGAAGAGATGTTGCCGGTAGGCTGTAAGAGCACTGTGCAGAGCGAGTTGTTTCTTAGCTTCCCAAAGAGCTGGAAGCAAGATGCTGTGGGGCCCAACTCGCCCTTTGGAAAGAAGCCTGCACGTTGTGCCTTCCAGCTCTAGGGCAATGTAGCACACCCAGAGCAGAAGTTCTACTTCAGCCAGATCAGGCCTGCAAAGAAACTGCGTTTCACAGGCCTTTGTAAGAGATGTTCCCGGTAGGCTGTAAGAGCACTGTGCAGAGCGAGTGGTTTCTTAGCTTCCCAAAGAGCTGGAAGCAAGATGCTGTGGGGCCCAACTCGCCCTTTGGAAAGAAGCCTGCACATTGTGCCTTCCAGCTCTAGGGCAATGTAGCACACCCAGAGCAGAAGTTCTACTTCAGCCAGATCAGGCCTGCAAAGAAACTGCGTTCACAGGCCTTTGTAAGAGATGTTCCCGGTAGGCTGTAAGTGCACTGTGCAGAGTGAGTTGTTTCTTAGCTTCCCAAAGAGCTGGAAGCAAGATGCTGTGGGGCCCAACTCGCCCTTTGGAAAGAAGACTGCACGTTGTGCCTTTCAGCTCTAGGGCAATGTAGCACACCCAGAGCAGAAGTTCTACTTCAGCCAGATCAGGCCTGCAAAGAAACTGCGTTTCACAGGCCCTTGGAAGAGATGTTCCCGGTAGGCTGTAAGAGCACTGTGCAGAGCGAGTTGTTTCTTAGCTTCCCAAAGAGCTGGAAGCAAGATGCTTTGGGGCCCAACTCGCCCTTTGGAAAGAAGCCTGCACGTTGTGCCTTTCAGCTCTAGGGCAATGTAGCACACCCAGAGCAGAAGTTCTACTTCAGCCAGATCAGGCCTGCAAGGAAACTGCGTTTCACAGGCATTTGGAGGAGATGTTCCCGGTAGGCTGTAAGAGAGCTGTGCAGAGCGAGTTGTTTCTTAGCTTCCCAAAGAGCTGGAAGCAAGATGCTGTGGGGCCCAACTCGCCCTTTGGAAAGAAGCCTGCACGTTGTGCCTTTCAGCTCTAGGGCAATGTAGCACACCCAGAGCAGAAGTCCTACTTCAGCCAGATCAGGCCTGCAAAGAAACTGCGTTTCACAGGCCTTTGGAAGAGATGTTCCCGGTAGGCTGTAAGAGCACTGTGCAGAGCGAGTGGTTTCTTAGCTTCCCAAAGAGCTGGAAGCAAGATGCTGTGGGGCCCAACTCGCCCTTTGGAAAGAAGCCTGCACGTTGTGCCTTTCAGCTCTAGGGCAATGTAGCACACCCAGAGCAGAAGTCCTACTTCAGCCAGATCAGGCCTGCAAAGAAACTGCGTTTCACAGGCCTTTGGAAGAGATGATGCCGGTAGGCTGTAAGAGCACTGTGCAGAGCGAGTTGTTTCTTAGCTTCCCAAAGAGCTGGAAGCAAGATGCTGTGGGGCCCAACTCGCACTTTGGAAAGAAGCCTGCACGTTGTGCCTTTCAGCTCTAGGGCAATGTAGCACACCCAGAGCAGAAGTCCTACTTCAGCCAGATCAGGCCTGCAAAGAAACTGCGTTTCACAGGCCTTTGGAAGAGATGTTCCCGGTAGGCTGTAAGAGCACTGTGCAGAGCGAGTGGCTTCTTAGCTTCCCAAAGAGCTGGAAGCAAGATGCTGTGGGGCCCAACTCGCCCTTTGGAAAGAAGCCTGCACGTTGTGCCTTCCAGCTCTAGGGCAATGTAGCACACCCAGAGCAGAAGTCCTACTTCAGCCAGATCAGGCCTGCAAAGAAACTGCGTTTCACAGGCCCTTGGAAGAGATGTTCCCGGTAGGCTGTAAGAGCACTGTGCAGAGCGAGTTGTTTCTTAGCTTCCCAAAGAGCTGGAAGCAAGATGCTGTGGGGCCCAACTCGCCCTTTGGAAAGAAGCCTGCACGTTGTGCCTTTCAGCTCTAGGGCAATGTAGCACACCCAGAGCAGAAGTCCTACTTCTGCCAGATCAGGCCTGCAAAGAAACTGCGTTTCACAGGCCTTTGGAAGAGATGTTCCCGGTAGGCTGTACGAGAACTGTGCAGAGCGAGTTGTTTCATAGCTTCCCAAAGAGCTGGAAGCAAGATGCTGTGGGGCCCAACTCGCCCTTTGGAAAGAAGCCTGCACGTTGTGCCTTTCAGCTCTAGGGCAATGTAGCACACCCAGAGCAGAAGTCCTACTTCAGCCAGATCAGGCCTGCAAAGAAACTGCGTTTCACAGGCCTTTGGAAGAGATGTTCCCGGTAGGCTGTAAGAGCACTGTGCAGAGCGAGTTGTTTCTTAGCTTCCCAAAGAGCTGGAAGCAAGATGCTGTGGGGCCCAACTCGCCCTTTGGAAAGAAGCCTGCACGTTGTGCCTTTCAGCTCTAGGGCAATGTAGCACACCCAGAGCAGAAGTCCTACTTCAGCCAGATCAGGCCTGCAAAGAAACTGCGTTTCACAGGCCTTTGGAAGAGATGTTCCCGGTAGGCTGTAAGAGCACTGTGCAGAGCGAGTTGATACTTCGCTTCCCAAAAAGCTGGAAGCAAGATGCTGTGGGGCCCAACTCGCCCTTTGGAAAGAAGCCTGCACGTTGTGCCTTTCAGCTCTAGGGCAATGTAGCACACCCAGAGCAGAAGTCCTACTTCAGCCAGATCAGGCCTGCAAAGAAACTGCATTTCACAGGCCTTTGGAAGAGATCATGCCGGTAGGCTGTAAGAGCACTGTGCAGAGCGAGCTGTTTCTTCGCTTCGCAAAGAGCTGGAAGCAAGATGCTGTGGGGCCCAACTCGCCCTTTGGAAAGAAGCCTGCACGTTGTGCCTTTCAGCTCTAGGGCAATGTGGCCCACCCAGAGCAGAAGTCCTACATCTGCCAGATCAGGCCTGCAAAGAAACTGCGTTTCACAGGCCTTTGGAAGAGATGTTCCCGGTAGGCTGTAAGAGCACTGTGCAGAGCGAGTTGTTTCTTAGCTTCCCAAAGAGCTGGAAGCAAGATGCTGTGGGGCCCAACTTGCCCTTTGGAAAGAAGCCTGCACGTTGTGCCTTTCAGCTCTAGGGCAATGTAGCACACCCAGAACAGAAGTCCTACTTCTGCCAGATCAGGCCTGCAAAGAAACTGCATTTCACAGGCCTTTGGAAGAGATGTTCCCGGTAGGCTTTAAGAGCACTGTGCAGAGCGAGTTGTTTCTTAGCTTCCCAAAGAGCTGGAAGCAAGATGCTGTGGGGCCCAACTCGCCCTTTGGAAAGAAGCCTGCACGTTGTGCCTTTCAGCTCTAGGGCAATGTAGCACACCCAGAGCAGAAGTCCTACTTCAGCCAGATCAGGCCTGCAAAGAAACTGCGTTTCACAGGCCTTTGGAAGAGATGTTCCCGGTAGGCTGTAAGAGCACTGTGCAGAGCGAGTTGTTTCTTAGCTTCCCAAAGAGCTGGAAGCAAGATGCTGTGGGGCCCAACTCGCCCTTTGGAAAGAAGCCTGCACGTTGTGCCTTTCAGCTCTAGGGCAAAGTAGCACACCCAGAGCAGAAGTCCTACTTCAGCCAGATCAGGCCTGCAAAGAAACTGCGTTTCACAGGCCTTTGGAAGAGATGTTCCCGGTAGGCTGTAAGAGCACTGTGCAGAGCGAGTTGTTTCTTAGCTTCCCAAAGAGCTGGAAGCAAGATGCTGTGGGGCCCAACTCGCCCTTTGGAAAGAAGCCTGCACGTTGTGCCTTTCAGCTCTAGGGCAAAGTAGCACACCCAGAGCAGAAGTCCTACTTCAGCCAGATCAGGCCTGCAAAGAAACTGCGTTTCACAGGCCTTTGGAAGAGATGTTCCCGGTAGGCTGTAAGAGCACTGTGCAGAGCGAGTTGTTTCTTAGCTTCCCAAAGAGCTGGAAGCAAGATGCTGTGGGGCCCAACTCGCCCTTTGGAAAGAAGCCTGCACGTTGTGCCTTTCAGCTCTAGGGCAAAGTAGCACACCCAGAGCAGAAGTCCTACTTCAGCCAGATCAGGCCTGCAAAGAAACTGCGTTTCACAGGCCTTTGGAAGAGATGTTCCCGGTAGGCTGTAAGAGCACTGTGCAGAGCGAGTTGTTTCTTAGCTTCCCAAAGAGCTGGAAGCAAGATGCTGTGGGGCCCAACTCGCCCTTTGGAAAGAAGCCTGCACGTTGTGCCTTTCAGCTCTAGGGCAAAGTAGCACACCCAGAGCAGAAGTCCTACTTCAGCCAAGATCAGGCCTGCAAAGAAACTGCGTTTCACAGGCCTTTGGAAGAGATGTTCCCGGTAGGCTGTAAGAGCACTGTGCAGAGCGAGTTGTTTCTTAGCTTCCCAAAGAGCTGGAAGCAAGATGCTGTGGGGCCCAACTCGCCCTTTGGAAAGAAGCCTGCACGTTGTGCCTTTCAGCTCTAGGGCAAAGTAGCACACCCAGAGCAGAAGTCCTACTTCAGCCAGATCAGGCCTGCAAAGAAACTGCGTTTCACAGGCCTTTGGAAGAGATGTTCCCGGTAGGCTGTAAGAGCACTGTGCAGAGCGAGTTGTTTCTTAGCTTCCCAAAGAGCTGGAAGCAAGATGCTGTGGGGCCCAACTCGCCCTTTGGAAAGAAGCCTGCACGTTGTGCCTTTCAGCTCTAGGGCAAAGTAGCACACCCAGAGCAGAAGTCCTACTTCAGCCAGATCAGGCCTGCAAAGAAACTGCGTTTCACAGGCCTTTGGAAGAGATGTTCCCGGTAGGCTGTAAGAGCACTGTGCAGAGCGAGTTGTTTCTTAGCTTCCCAAAGAGCTGGAAGCAAGATGCTGTGGGGCCCAACTCGCCCTTTGGAAAGAAGCCTGCACGTTGTGCCTTTCAGCTCTAGGGCAAAGTAGCACACCCAGAGCAGAAGTCCTACTTCAGCCAGATCAGGCCTGCAAAGAAACTGCGTTTCACAGGCCTTTGGAAGAGATGTTCCCGGTAGGCTGTAAGAGCACTGTGCAGAGCGAGTTGTTTCTTAGCTTCCCAAAGAGCTGGAAGCAAGATGCTGTGGGGCCCAACTCGCCCTTTGGAAAGAAGCCTGCACGTTGTGCCTTTCAGCTCTAGGGCAAAGTAGCACACCCAGAGCAGAAGTCCTACTTCAGCCAGATCAGGCCTGCAAAGAAACTGCGTTTCACAGGCCTTTGGAAGAGATGTTCCCGGTAGGCTGTAAGAGCACTGTGCAGAGCGAGTTGTTTCTTAGCTTCCCAAAGAGCTGGAAGCAAGATGCTGTGGGGCCCAACTCGCCCTTTGGAAAGAAGCCTGCACGTTGTGCCTTTCAGCTCTAGGGCAAAGTAGCACACCCAGAGCAGAAGTCCTACTTCAGCCAGATCAGGCCTGCAAAGAAACTGCGTTTCACAGGCCTTTGGAAGAGATGTTCCCGGTAGGCTGTAAGAGCACTGTGCAGAGCGAGTTGTTTCTTAGCTTCCCAAAGAGCTGGAAGCAAGATGCTGTGGGGCCCAACTCGCCCTTTGGAAAGAAGCCTGCACGTTGTGCCTTTCAGCTCTAGGGCAAAGTAGCACACCCAGAGCAGAAGTCCTACTTCAGCCAGATCAGGCCTGCAAAGAAACTGCGTTTCACAGGCCTTTGGAAGAGATGTTCCCGGTAGGCTGTAAGAGCACTGTGCAGAGCGAGTTGTTTCTTAGCTTCCCAAAGAGCTGGAAGCAAGATGCTGTGGGGCCCAACTCGCCCTTTGGAAAGAAGCCTGCACGTTGTGCCTTTCAGCTCTAGGGCAAAGTAGCACACCCAGAGCAGAAGTCCTACTTCAGCCAGATCAGGCCTGCAAAGAAACTGCGTTTCACAGGCCTTTGGAAGAGATGTTCCCGGTAGGCTGTAAGAGCACTGTGCAGAGCGAGTTGTTTCTTAGCTTCCCAAAGAGCTGGAAGCAAGATGCTGTGGGGCCCAACTCGCCCTTTGGAAAGAAGCCTGCACGTTGTGCCTTTCAGCTCTAGGGCAAAGTAGCACACCCAGAGCAGAAGTCCTACTTCAGCCAGATCAGGCCTGCAAAGAAACTGCGTTTCACAGGCCTTTGGAAGAGATGTTCCCGGTAGGCTGTAAGAGCACTGTGCAGAGCGAGTTGTTTCTTAGCTTCCCAAAGAGCTGGAAGCAAGATGCTGTGGGGCCCAACTCGCCCTTTGGAAAGAAGCCTGCACGTTGTGCCTTTCAGCTCTAGGGCAAAGTAGCACACCCAGAGCAGAAGTCCTACTTCAGCCAGATCAGGCCTGCAAAGAAACTGCGTTTCACAGGCCTTTGGAAGAGATGTTCCCGGTAGGCTGTAAGAGCACTGTGCAGAGCGAGTTGTTTCTTAGCTTCCCAAAGAGCTGGAAGCAAGATGCTGTGGGGCCCAACTCGCCCTTTGGAAAGAAGCCTGCACGTTGTGCCTTTCAGCTCTAGGGCAAAGTAGCACACCCAGAGCAGAAGTCCTACTTCAGCCAGATCAGGCCTGCAAAGAAACTGCGTTTCACAGGCCTTTGGAAGAGATGTTCCCGGTAGGCTGTAAGAGCACTGTGCAGAGCGAGTTGTTTCTTAGCTTCCCAAAGAGCTGGAAGCAAGATGCTGTGGGGCCCAACTCGCCCTTTGGAAAGAAGCCTGCACGTTGTGCCTTTCAGCTCTAGGGCAAAGTAGCACACCCAGAGCAGAAGTCCTACTTCAGCCAGATCAGGCCTGCAAAGAAACTGCGTTTCACAGGCCTTTGGAAGAGATGTTCCCGGTAGGCTGTAAGAGCACTGTGCAGAGCGAGTTGTTTCTTAGCTTCCCAAAGAGCTGGAAGCAAGATGCTGTGGGGCCCAACTCGCCCTTTGGAAAGAAGCCTGCACGTTGTGCCTTTCAGCTCTAGGGCAAAGTAGCACACCCAGAGCAGAAGTCCTACTTCAGCCAGATCAGGCCTGCAAAGAAACTGCGTTTCACAGGCCTTTGGAAGAGATGTTCCCGGTAGGCTGTAAGAGCACTGTGCAGAGCGAGTTGTTTCTTAGCTTCCCAAAGAGCTGGAAGCAAGATGCTGTGGGGCCCAACTCGCCCTTTGGAAAGAAGCCTGCACGTTGTGCCTTTCAGCTCTAGGGCAAAGTAGCACACCCAGAGCAGAAGTCCTACTTCAGCCAGATCAGGCCTGCAAAGAAACTGCGTTTCACAGGCCTTTGGAAGAGATGTTCCCGGTAGGCTGTAAGAGCACTGTGCAGAGCGAGTTGTTTCTTAGCTTCCCAAAGAGCTGGAAGCAAGATGCTGTGGGGCCCAACTCGCCCTTTGGAAAGAAGCCTGCACGTTGTGCCTTTCAGCTCTAGGGCAAAGTAGCACACCCAGAGCAGAAGTCCTACTTCAGCCAGATCAGGCCTGCAAAGAAACTGCGTTTCACAGGCCTTTGGAAGAGATGTTCCCGGTAGGCTGTAAGAGCACTGTGCAGAGCGAGTTGTTTCTTAGCTTCCCAAAGAGCTGGAAGCAAGATGCTGTGGGGCCCAACTCGCCCTTTGGAAAGAAGCCTGCACGTTGTGCCTTTCAGCTCTAGGGCAAAGTAGCACACCCAGAGCAGAAGTCCTACTTCAGCCAGATCAGGCCTGCAAAGAAACTGCGTTTCACAGGCCTTTGGAAGAGATGTTCCCGGTAGGCTGTAAGAGCACTGTGCAGAGCGAGTTGTTTCTTAGCTTCCCAAAGAGCTGGAAGCAAGATGCTGTGGGGCCCAACTCGCCCTTTGGAAAGAAGCCTGCACGTTGTGCCTTTCAGCTCTAGGGCAAAGTAGCACACCCAGAGCAGAAGTCCTACTTCAGCCAGATCAGGCCTGCAAAGAAACTGCGTTTCACAGGCCTTTGGAAGAGATGTTCCCGGTAGGCTGTAAGAGCACTGTGCAGAGCGAGTTGTTTCTTAGCTTCCCAAAGAGCTGGAAGCAAGATGCTGTGGGGCCCAACTCGCCCTTTGGAAAGAAGCCTGCACGTTGTGCCTTTCAGCTCTAGGGCAAAGTAGCACACCCAGAGCAGAAGTCCTACTTCAGCCAGATCAGGCCTGCAAAGAAACTGCGTTTCACAGGCCTTTGGAAGAGATGTTCCCGGTAGGCTGTAAGAGCACTGTGCAGAGCGAGTTGTTTCTTAGCTTCCCAAAGAGCTGGAAGCAAGATGCTGTGGGGCCCAACTCGCCCTTTGGAAAGAAGCCTGCACGTTGTGCCTTTCAGCTCTAGGGCAAAGTAGCACACCCAGAGCAGAAGTCCTACTTCAGCCAGATCAGGCCTGCAAAGAAACTGCGTTTCACAGGCCTTTGGAAGAGATGTTCCCGGTAGGCTGTAAGAGCACTGTGCAGAGCGAGTTGTTTCTTAGCTTCCCAAAGAGCTGGAAGCAAGATGCTGTGGGGCCCAACTCGCCCTTTGGAAAGAAGCCTGCACGTTGTGCCTTTCAGCTCTAGGGCAAAGTAGCACACCCAGAGCAGAAGTCCTACTTCAGCCAGATCAGGCCTGCAAAGAAACTGCGTTTCACAGGCCTTTGGAAGAGATGTTCCCGGTAGGCTGTAAGAGCACTGTGCAGAGCGAGTTGTTTCTTAGCTTCCCAAAGAGCTGGAAGCAAGATGCTGTGGGGCCCAACTCGCCCTTTGGAAAGAAGCCTGCACGTTGTGCCTTTCAGCTCTAGGGCAAAGTAGCACACCCAGAGCAGAAGTCCTACTTCAGCCAGATCAGGCCTGCAAAGAAACTGCGTTTCACAGGCCTTTGGAAGAGATGTTCCCGGTAGGCTGTAAGAGCACTGTGCAGAGCGAGTTGTTTCTTAGCTTCCCAAAGAGCTGGAAGCAAGATGCTGTGGGGCCCAACTCGCCCTTTGGAAAGAAGCCTGCACGTTGTGCCTTTCAGCTCTAGGGCAAAGTAGCACACCCAGAGCAGAAGTCCTACTTCAGCCAGATCAGGCCTGCAAAGAAACTGCGTTTCACAGGCCTTTGGAAGAGATGTTCCCGGTAGGCTGTAAGAGCACTGTGCAGAGCGAGTTGTTTCTTAGCTTCCCAAAGAGCTGGAAGCAAGATGCTGTGGGGCCCAACTCGCCCTTTGGAAAGAAGCCTGCACGTTGTGCCTTTCAGCTCTAGGGCAAAGTAGCACACCCAGAGCAGAAGTCCTACTTCAGCCAGATCAGGCCTGCAAAGAAACTGCGTTTCACAGGCCTTTGGAAGAGATGTTCCCGGTAGGCTGTAAGAGCACTGTGCAGAGCGAGTTGTTTCTTAGCTTCCCAAAGAGCTGGAAGCAAGATGCTGTGGGGCCCAACTCGCCCTTTGGAAAGAAGCCTGCACGTTGTGCCTTTCAGCTCTAGGGCAAAGTAGCACACCCAGAGCAGAAGTCCTACTTCAGCCAGATCAGGCCTGCAAAGAAACTGCGTTTCACAGGCCTTTGGAAGAGATGTTCCCGGTAGGCTGTAAGAGCACTGTGCAGAGCGAGTTGTTTCTTAGCTTCCCAAAGAGCTGGAAGCAAGATGCTGTGGGGCCCAACTCGCCCTTTGGAAAGAAGCCTGCACGTTGTGCCTTTCAGCTCTAGGGCAAAGTAGCACACCCAGAGCAGAAGTCCTACTTCAGCCAGATCAGGCCTGCAAAGAAACTGCGTTTCACAGGCCTTTGGAAGAGATGTTCCCGGTAGGCTGTAAGAGCACTGTGCAGAGCGAGTTGTTTCTTAGCTTCCCAAAGAGCTGGAAGCAAGATGCTGTGGGGCCCAACTCGCCCTTTGGAAAGAAGCCTGCACGTTGTGCCTTTCAGCTCTAGGGCAAAGTAGCACACCCAGAGCAGAAGTCCTACTTCAGCCAGATCAGGCCTGCAAAGAAACTGCGTTTCACAGGCCTTTGGAAGAGATGTTCCCGGTAGGCTGTAAGAGCACTGTGCAGAGCGAGTTGTTTCTTAGCTTCCCAAAGAGCTGGAAGCAAGATGCTGTGGGGCCCAACTCGCCCTTTGGAAAGAAGCCTGCACGTTGTGCCTTTCAGCTCTAGGGCAAAGTAGCACACCCAGAGCAGAAGTCCTACTTCAGCCAGATCAGGCCTGCAAAGAAACTGCGTTTCACAGGCCTTTGGAAGAGATGTTCCCGGTAGGCTGTAAGAGCACTGTGCAGAGCGAGTTGTTTCTTAGCTTCCCAAAGAGCTGGAAGCAAGATGCTGTGGGGCCCAACTCGCCCTTTGGAAAGAAGCCTGCACGTTGTGCCTTTCAGCTCTAGGGCAAAGTAGCACACCCAGAGCAGAAGTCCTACTTCAGCCAGATCAGGCCTGCAAAGAAACTGCGTTTCACAGGCCTTTGGAAGAGATGTTCCCGGTAGGCTGTAAGAGCACTGTGCAGAGCGAGTTGTTTCTTAGCTTCCCAAAGAGCTGGAAGCAAGATGCTGTGGGGCCCAACTCGCCCTTTGGAAAGAAGCCTGCACGTTGTGCCTTTCAGCTCTAGGGCAAAGTAGCACACCCAGAGCAGAAGTCCTACTTCAGCCAGATCAGGCCTGCAAAGAAACTGCGTTTCACAGGCCTTTGGAAGAGATGTTCCCGGTAGGCTGTAAGAGCACTGTGCAGAGCGAGTTGTTTCTTAGCTTCCCAAAGAGCTGGAAGCAAGATGCTGTGGGGCCCAACTCGCCCTTTGGAAAGAAGCCTGCACGTTGTGCCTTTCAGCTCTAGGGCAAAGTAGCACACCCAGAGCAGAAGTCCTACTTCAGCCAGATCAGGCCTGCAAAGAAACTGCGTTTCACAGGCCTTTGGAAGAGATGTTCCCGGTAGGCTGTAAGAGCACTGTGCAGAGCGAGTTGTTTCTTAGCTTCCCAAAGAGCTGGAAGCAAGATGCTGTGGGGCCCAACTCGCCCTTTGGAAAGAAGCCTGCACGTTGTGCCTTTCAGCTCTAGGGCAAAGTAGCACACCCAGAGCAGAAGTCCTACTTCAGCCAGATCAGGCCTGCAAAGAAACTGCGTTTCACAGGCCTTTGGAAGAGATGTTCCCGGTAGGCTGTAAGAGCACTGTGCAGAGCGAGTTGTTTCTTAGCTTCCCAAAGAGCTGGAAGCAAGATGCTGTGGGGCCCAACTCGCCCTTTGGAAAGAAGCCTGCACGTTGTGCCTTTCAGCTCTAGGGCAAAGTAGCACACCCAGAGCAGAAGTCCTACTTCAGCCAGATCAGGCCTGCAAAGAAACTGCGTTTCACAGGCCTTTGGAAGAGATGTTCCCGGTAGGCTGTAAGAGCACTGTGCAGAGCGAGTTGTTTCTTAGCTTCCCAAAGAGCTGGAAGCAAGATGCTGTGGGGCCCAACTCGCCCTTTGGAAAGAAGCCTGCACGTTGTGCCTTTCAGCTCTAGGGCAAAGTAGCACACCCAGAGCAGAAGTCCTACTTCAGCCAGATCAGGCCTGCAAAGAAACTGCGTTTCACAGGCCTTTGGAAGAGATGTTCCCGGTAGGCTGTAAGAGCACTGTGCAGAGCGAGTTGTTTCTTAGCTTCCCAAAGAGCTGGAAGCAAGATGCTGTGGGGCCCAACTCGCCCTTTGGAAAGAAGCCTGCACGTTGTGCCTTTCAGCTCTAGGGCAAAGTAGCACACCCAGAGCAGAAGTCCTACTTCAGCCAGATCAGGCCTGCAAAGAAACTGCGTTTCACAGGCCTTTGGAAGAGATGTTCCCGGTAGGCTGTAAGAGCACTGTGCAGAGCGAGTTGTTTCTTAGCTTCCCAAAGAGCTGGAAGCAAGATGCTGTGGGGCCCAACTCGCCCTTTGGAAAGAAGCCTGCACGTTGTGCCTTTCAGCTCTAGGGCAAAGTAGCACACCCAGAGCAGAAGTCCTACTTCAGCCAGATCAGGCCTGCAAAGAAACTGCGTTTCACAGGCCTTTGGAAGAGATGTTCCCGGTAGGCTGTAAGAGCACTGTGCAGAGCGAGTTGTTTCTTAGCTTCCCAAAGAGCTGGAAGCAAGATGCTGTGGGGCCCAACTCGCCCTTTGGAAAGAAGCCTGCACGTTGTGCCTTTCAGCTCTAGGGCAAAGTAGCACACCCAGAGCAGAAGTCCTACTTCAGCCAGATCAGGCCTGCAAAGAAACTGCGTTTCACAGGCCTTTGGAAGAGATGTTCCCGGTAGGCTGTAAGAGCACTGTGCAGAGCGAGTTGTTTCTTAGCTTCCCAAAGAGCTGGAAGCAAGATGCTGTGGGGCCCAACTCGCCCTTTGGAAAGAAGCCTGCACGTTGTGCCTTTCAGCTCTAGGGCAAAGTAGCACACCCAGAGCAGAAGTCCTACTTCAGCCAGATCAGGCCTGCAAAGAAACTGCGTTTCACAGGCCTTTGGAAGAGATGTTCCCGGTAGGCTGTAAGAGCACTGTGCAGAGCGAGTTGTTTCTTAGCTTCCCAAAGAGCTGGAAGCAAGATGCTGTGGGGCCCAACTCGCCCTTTGGAAAGAAGCCTGCACGTTGTGCCTTTCAGCTCTAGGGCAAAGTAGCACACCCAGAGCAGAAGTCCTACTTCAGCCAGATCAGGCCTGCAAAGAAACTGCGTTTCACAGGCCTTTGGAAGAGATGTTCCCGGTAGGCTGTAAGAGCACTGTGCAGAGCGAGTTGTTTCTTAGCTTCCCAAAGAGCTGGAAGCAAGATGCTGTGGGGCCCAACTCGCCCTTTGGAAAGAAGCCTGCACGTTGTGCCTTTCAGCTCTAGGGCAAAGTAGCACACCCAGAGCAGAAGTCCTACTTCAGCCAGATCAGGCCTGCAAAGAAACTGCGTTTCACAGGCCTTTGGAAGAGATGTTCCCGGTAGGCTGTAAGAGCACTGTGCAGAGCGAGTTGTTTCTTAGCTTCCCAAAGAGCTGGAAGCAAGATGCTGTGGGGCCCAACTCGCCCTTTGGAAAGAAGCCTGCACGTTGTGCCTTTCAGCTCTAGGGCAAAGTAGCACACCCAGAGCAGAAGTCCTACTTCAGCCAGATCAGGCCTGCAAAGAAACTGCGTTTCACAGGCCTTTGGAAGAGATGTTCCCGGTAGGCTGTAAGAGCACTGTGCAGAGCGAGTTGTTTCTTAGCTTCCCAAAGAGCTGGAAGCAAGATGCTGTGGGGCCCAACTCGCCCTTTGGAAAGAAGCCTGCACGTTGTGCCTTTCAGCTCTAGGGCAAAGTAGCACACCCAGAGCAGAAGTCCTACTTCAGCCAGATCAGGCCTGCAAAGAAACTGCGTTTCACAGGCCTTTGGAAGAGATGTTCCCGGTAGGCTGTAAGAGCACTGTGCAGAGCGAGTTGTTTCTTAGCTTCCCAAAGAGCTGGAAGCAAGATGCTGTGGGGCCCAACTCGCCCTTTGGAAAGAAGCCTGCACGTTGTGCCTTTCAGCTCTAGGGCAAAGTAGCACACCCAGAGCAGAAGTCCTACTTCAGCCAGATCAGGCCTGCAAAGAAACTGCGTTTCACAGGCCTTTGGAAGAGATGTTCCCGGTAGGCTGTAAGAGCACTGTGCAGAGCGAGTTGTTTCTTAGCTTCCCAAAGAGCTGGAAGCAAGATGCTGTGGGGCCCAACTCGCCCTTTGGAAAGAAGCCTGCACGTTGTGCCTTTCAGCTCTAGGGCAAAGTAGCACACCCAGAGCAGAAGTCCTACTTCAGCCAGATCAGGCCTGCAAAGAAACTGCGTTTCACAGGCCTTTGGAAGAGATGTTCCCGGTAGGCTGTAAGAGCACTGTGCAGAGCGAGTTGTTTCTTAGCTTCCCAAAGAGCTGGAAGCAAGATGCTGTGGGGCCCAACTCGCCCTTTGGAAAGAAGCCTGCACGTTGTGCCTTTCAGCTCTAGGGCAAAGTAGCACACCCAGAGCAGAAGTCCTACTTCAGCCAGATCAGGCCTGCAAAGAAACTGCGTTTCACAGGCCTTTGGAAGAGATGTTCCCGGTAGGCTGTAAGAGCACTGTGCAGAGCGAGTTGTTTCTTAGCTTCCCAAAGAGCTGGAAGCAAGATGCTGTGGGGCCCAACTCGCCCTTTGGAAAGAAGCCTGCACGTTGTGCCTTTCAGCTCTAGGGCAAAGTAGCACACCCAGAGCAGAAGTCCTACTTCAGCCAGATCAGGCCTGCAAAGAAACTGCGTTTCACAGGCCTTTGGAAGAGATGTTCCCGGTAGGCTGTAAGA
>NW_027228492.1:0-130105 GCF_037783145.1 Equus przewalskii
GGAGTGGTTCCGGCATCTCAGGCACATGGTTCTGGCACGTCTGATAGGTGGTTCCGGCCGGCCCGACAGGTGTTTCCATGGTGTCCGCCAAGTGGTTCTGGCATAGCTGGCAGGTGATGTTGGCGTGACCGGCAGGTGGTTCCAGCCAGCCCGGCAGGCGATTCCAAGAGTTCACCAAATGGTTGTGGCGTAGCCGGCAGGTGATTTTGGCGTGTCCAGCAGGTGGTTTTGGCGAGTCGAGCAGGTGGTTCTGGCGTGCTCGGCAGGTGCTTCCGGTGTCATTGGTATGTGGTTCTGGCATGTCAGAGAGGTGGTTCCGCCATGCCCGGCAGGTGATTCCGGAGTGATCGCCAAGTGGTTCTGGCGTAGCCGGCAGGTGATTTTGCATGTCCGGCAATGGGTCCGGCGAGTCGAGCCGGTGGTTCCGGCATGTCCGGCAGGTGGTTCCGGCATGCCCGACAGGTGATTCCGGAGTGTCCGGCATGTGGTTCTGGCACCTCTGAGAGGTGGTTCCGGCATGCCCGGCAGGTGATTCCGGAGTGTCCGGCATGTGGTTCTGGCACCTCTGAGACGTGGTTCCGGCATGCCCGGCAGTTGATACCGGAGTGTCCGGCATTTGGTTCTGGCGTCTCGGCAGGTGGTTCCGGCGGGTCTGGCAGGTGGTTTCGGTCTGTTCGGGGGGTGATTTTGGCGTGTCAGGCACAGGTGGTTCTGGCAGGTCTGATAGGTGGTTCCGGCCGGCTCGGCAGGTGTTTCCGGGGTGTCTGCCAAGTGATTCTGGCAGGTCTGAGAGGTGGTTCCGGCCAGCCCGGCAGGTGATTCCGGAGCGTCCACCAAATGGTTGTGGCGTAGCCGGCAGGTGATTTTGGCGTGTCCGGCAGGTGGTTTTGGCGAGTCGAGCAGGTGGTTCTGGCGTGCTCGGCAGGTGCTTCCGGTGTCATTGGCATGTGCTTCCGGCATGTCTGAGAGGTGGTTCCGGCATGCCCGGCAGGTGGTTCCGGAGTGTCTGCGAGTGGTTCTGGAGCCACCGGAGGGATTCACCAAATGGTTGTGGCGTAGCCGGCGGGTGATTTTGGCGTGTCAGGAAGGTGGTTCCGGCTAGTTGAGCAGGTGGATCAGGCGTGCTCGCCAGGGCGTTCAGGCGGGTCTGGCAGGTGGTTTCGGTCTGTTCGGGGAGTGGTTCCGGCATCTCAGGCACATGGTTCTGGCACGTCTGAGAGGTGGCTCCGGCAGGCCGGAGAGGTGTTTCCGGAGTGTCCGTCAAGTGGTTCTGGCGTAGCTGAAAGGTGATGTTGGCGTGACCGGCCGGTGGTTCCAGCCAGCCCGGCAGGCGATTCCAAAGTGTTCACCAAATGGTTGTGGCGTAGCCGGAAGGTGATTTTGGCGTGTCCAGCAGGTGGTTTTGGGGAGTCGAGCAGGTGGTTCTGGCGTGCTCGGCAGTTGCTTCCTGTTTCATTGGCATGCGGTTCCGCCATGTCTGAGAGGTGGTTCCGCCATGCCCGGCAGGTGATTCCGGAGTGTTCGCCAAGTGGTTCTGGCGTAGCTGGCAGGTGATTTTGGATGTCCGGCAGATGGTTCCGGCGAGTCGAGCCGGTGGTTCCGGCATGTCCGGCAGGTGGTTCCGGCATGCCCGGCAGGTGATTCCGGAGTGTCCGGCATGTGGTTCTGGCACCTCTGAGAGGTGGTTCCGGCATGCCCGGCAGGTGGTTCCGGAGTGTCTGCCGAGTGGTTCTGGCGTAGTCGGCAGGTGATTCTGGCGTGTCCAGGCAGGTGGTTCTGGGGAGGTGGATCAGGTGGTTCCGGCATACAGTCGGCAGGTGGTCACCGGCGTGTCCGGAAGCACATGGTTCTGGCAAGTCTGAGAGGTGGTTCCGGCATGCCCGACAGGTGATTCCGGAGTGTTCGACAAGTGGTTCTGGCGTAGCCGGCTGGTCATTTTGCATGTCCGGCGGTGGTTCTGGCGAGCGGGGCGATTCAAGTGTTCCAAATGGTTGTGCGTAGCGATGATCGAGTCCCGGTGGTTCCGGCGTGTCCGGCAGGTGGTCTGGCGTGACCGGCACGATGTTCTGGCACGTCTGAGAGTTGGTTCCGGCATGCCCTACAGGTGATTCCGGAGCGTCCGCCAAGTGACTCTGGCTTACCCGGCAGGTGATTTTGGCATGTCCGACAGGTGTTTCTTGCGAGTCGAGCAGGTGGCTGAGGCATGCTCAGCTGGTGCTTCCGGCGTCTCTGGCACGTGGTTCTGGTGTGTCTCAGAGCTGGTTCTGGCATGTCCGGCAGATGATTCCGGACTGTCCACCAAGTGGTTCTGGTATACCTGGCAGGTGATTTTGGCGTGTCAGGAAGGTGGTTCCGGCTAGTTGAGCAGGTGGATCAGGCGTGCTCGCCAGGGGGTTCAGGCGGGTCTGGCAGGTGGTTTCGGTCTGTTCGGGGAGTGGTTCCGGCATCTCAGGCACATGGTTCTGGCACGTCTGAGAGGTGGTTCTGGCCGGCCCGACAGGTGTTTCCGGAGTGTCCGCCAAGTGGTTCTGTCGTAGCTGAAAGGTGATGTAGGCGTGACCGGCAGGTGGTTCCAGCCAGCCCGGCAGGTGATTCCGGAGTGTCTACCAAGTGGTTCTGGCGTACCGGGCAGGTGATTTTGGCGTGTCCAGCAGGTGGTTCCGGCGAGCTCGGCAGGTGGTACTGGCGTGTCGCGGTGCTCCGGGAACATGGTTCTGGCACGTCTGAGAGATGGTTCCGGCATGCCCGGCAGGTGATTCCGGAGTGTCCGGCATGTGGTTCTGGCACCTCTGAGAGGTGGTTCCGGCATGCCCGGCAGGTGATTCCGGAGTGTCCGGCATGCGGTTCTGGCACCTCTGAGAGGTGGTTCCGG
This sequence comes from Equus przewalskii, assembly GCF_037783145.1. Classification (NCBI taxonomy): domain Eukaryota; kingdom Metazoa; phylum Chordata; class Mammalia; order Perissodactyla; family Equidae; genus Equus; species Equus przewalskii. The sequence continues at coordinate 2,873 of NW_027228492.1, forward strand.
CATGCCCGACAGGTGATTCCGGAGTGTTCGCCAAGTGGTTCTGGCACCGGGAGGTGGTTTGGCATGTCCGGCGGTGATTCCGGAGTGTCGAGCCGGTGGTTCTGGCGTAGCCGGCAGGTGGCCGGGGGGTTCTGGCACGTCTGAGAGATTGTTCCGTCATGCCAGGCAGGTGATTCCGGAGTGTCCGGCATGTGGTTCTGGCACCTCTGAGATGTGGGTTCGGCATGCCCGGCAGGTGGTTCCGGAGTGTCTGCCGAGTGGTTCTGGCGTAGTCGGCAGGTGATTCTGGCGTGTCCAGCAGGTGGTTCTGGGGAGAGGATCAGGTGGTTCCAGCATACTCGGCAGGTGGATCTGGCGTGACCGGCACGAGGTTCTGGCACGTCTGAGAGTTGGTTCCGGCATGCCCGACAGGTGATTCCGGAGTGTCCGCCACGTGGTTCTGGCGTACACGGCAGGTGATTTTGGCGTGTCTGGCAGGTGATTCTTGCAAGTCGAGCATTTGGCTCAGGCATGCTCAGCAGGTGATTCCGGCGTGTCTGGCACGTGGTTATGGTGTGTCTGAGAGCTGGTTCTGGCATGTCCGGCAGATGATTCCGGAGTGTCCACCCAGTGGTTGTGGCATACCCGGCAGGTGATTCTGGCGTGTCCAGCAGGTGGTTCTGGGGAGTGGATCAGGTGGTTCCGGCATACTCGGCAGGTGGTACCGGCGTGTCCGGAACATGGTTCTGGCAAGTCTGAGATGTGGTTCCGGCATGCCCGGCAGGTGATTCCGGAGTGTCCGCCAAGTGGTTCTGGCATAGCTGATAGGTGATGTTGGCGTGACCGGCAGGTGATTCTGGAGTGTCCGGCATGTGGTTCTGGCAAGTCTGAGAGGAGGTTCCGGCATGCCCGACAGGTGATTCCGGAGTGTTCGCCAAGTGGTTCTGGCGTAGCCGGCAGGTCATTTTGCATGTCCGGCGGTGGTTCCGGCGAGTCGAGCCGGTGGCTCCGGCGTGTCCAGCAGGTGTTCCCTGTCTGTCCGGCAGGTGCTTCTGGCATGTCCGGAACATGGTTCTGGCACGTCTGAGAGATGGTTCCGGCATGCCCGGCAGGTGATTCCGGAGTGTTCGGCATGTGGTTCTGGCACCTCTGAGAGGTGGTTCCGGCATGCCCGGCAGTTGGTTACGGAGTGTCTGCCGAGTGGTTCTGGAGTAGCCGGCAGGTGATTTTGGCGTGTCTGGCAGGTGTTTCTTGCAAGTCGAGCATTTGGCTCAGGCATGCTCAGCAGGTGCTTCCGGCGTGTCTGGCACGTGGTTCTGGTGTGTCTGAGAGCTGGTTCTGGCATGTCCGGCAGATGATTCCGGAGTGTCCACCAAGTGGTTGTGGCATACCCGGCATGTGATTTTAGCGTGTCAGGTAGGTGGTTCCGGCGAGTCAAGTAGGTGGTTCCGGTGTGCTCGGCAGGTGGTTCAGGCGGGTCTGGCAGGTGGTTTCGGACTGTTCGGGGTGTGGTTCCGGCATCTCAGGCACATGGTTCTGGCACGTCTGATAGGTGGTTCCGGCCGGACCGACAGGTGTTTCCATGGTGTCCGTCAAGTGTTTCCGGCATAGCTGGCAGGTGATGTTGGCGTGACCGGCAGGTGGTTCCAGCCAGCCCGGCAGGTGATTCCGAAGAGTTCACCAAATGGTTGTGGCATAGCCGGTAGGTGATTTTTCGTGTGCACCAGGTGTTTCCGGCCTGTCCGGCAGGTGATTCTGGCGTGACCGACATGAGGTTCTGGCATGTCTGAGAGTTGGTTCCGGGATGCCCGACAGGTGATTCCGGAGTGTCCGCTCCGTGGTTCTGGCGTACCCGGCATGTGATTTTGGTGTGTCTGGCAGGTGCTTCTTGCAAGTCGAGCATGTGGCTCAGGCATGATCAGCAGGTGCTTCCGGCGTGTCTGGCACGTGGTTCTGGTGTGTCTGAGAGCTGGTTCTGGCATGTCCGGCAGATGATTCCGGAGTGTCCACCAAGTGGTTCTGGTATACCTGGCAGGTGATTTTGGCGTGTCAGGAAGGTGGTTCCGGCTAGTTGAGAGGTGGATCAGGCGTGCTCGCCAGGGGGTTCAGGCGGGTCTGGCAGGTGGTTTCGGTCTGTTCGGGGAGTGTTTCCGGCATCTCAGGCACATGGTTATGGCACGTCTGAGAGGTGGTTCCGGCCGGCCCGACAGGTGTTTCCGGAGTGTCTGCCAAGTGGTTCTGGCGTAGCTGATAGGTGATGTTGGCGTGACCGGCAGGTGGTTCCAGCCAGCCCGGCAGGTGATTCCGGAGTGTCTCCCGAGTGGTTCTGTCATAGCCGGCAGGTGATTTTGGCGTGTCCAGCGGGTGGTTTTGTCGAGTCAAGCAGGTGGTTCTGGCGTGCTCGGCAGGTGCTTCCGGTGTCATTGGCATGTGGTTCCGGCATGTTTGAGAGGTGGTTCCGCCATGCCCAGCAGGTGATTCCGGAGTGTTCGCCAAGTGGTTCTGGCATAGCCGGCAGGTGATTTTGCATGTCCGGCAATGGTTCCGGTGAGTCGAGCCGGTGGTTCCGGCATGTCCAGCAGGTGGTTGCGGCACGCCCGGCAGGTGATTCCGGAGTGTCCGGCATGTGGTTCTGGCAAGTCTGAGAGGAGGTTCCGGCATGCCCGACAGGTGATTCCGGAGTGTTCGCCAAGTGGTTCTGGCGTAGCCGGCAGGTCATTTTGCATGTCCGGCGGTGGTTCCGGCGAGTCGAGCCAGTGGTTCCGGCATGTCCGGCAGGTGGTTCCGGCACGCCCGGCAGGTGATTCCGGAGTGTGCGGCATGTGGTTCTGGCACCTCTGAGAGGTGGTTCCGGCATGCCCAGCAGGTGATACCGGAATGTCCGGCATTTGGTTCTGGCACCTTTGAGAGGTGGTTCCGGAATGCCTGGCATGTGATTCGGGAGTGTCTGCCGAGTGGTTCTGGCGTAGCCGGCAGGTGATTTTGCATGTCCGGCAATGGTTCCGGAGAGTCGAGCCGGTGGTTCCGGCATGCCCAGCAGGCGATACGGGAATGTCTGGCATTTGGTTCTGGCACCACTGAGAGGTGGTTCCGGAATGCCTGGCCTGTGATTCCGGAGTGTCTGCCGAGTGGTTCTGGCGTAGCCGGCAGTTGATTTTGGCATGTCCACTAGGTCGTTCTGGGGAGTGGATCAGCTGGTTCCGGCATACTCGGCAGGTGGTACCGGTGTGTCCGGAACATGGTTCTGGCAAGTCTGAGATGCGGTTCCGGCATGCCCGACAGGTGATTCCGGAGTGTTCGCCAAGAGGTTCTGGCGTAGCCAGCAGGTCATTTTGCATTTCCAGCGGTGGTTCCGGCGAGTCGAGCCGGTGGTTCCGGTGTGTCCGGCAGGTGGTTCTCGCGTGACCGGCACGAGGTTCTGGCACGTCTGAGAGTTGGTTCCGGCATGCCCGACAGGTGATTCTGGAGTGTCCGCCACGTGGTTCTGGCGTTCCCGGCAGGTGATTTTGGCGTGTCTGGCGTGTGTTTCTTGCCAGTCGAGCATTTGGCTCAGGCATGCTCAGCAGGTGATTCCGGCGTGTCTGGCACGTGGTTCTGGTGTGTCTGAGAGCTGGTTCTGGCATGTCCGGCAGATGATTCCGGAGTGTCCACCCAGTGGTTGTGGCATACCCGGCAGGTGATTTTAGCGTGTCAGGTAGGTGGTTCCAGCGAGTCGTGTAGGTGGATCACGCGTGCTCGCCAGGGGGTTCAGGCGGGTCTGGCAGGTGGTTTCGGTCTGTTCGGGGAGTGGTTCCGGCATCTCAGGCACATGGTTCTGGCACGTCTGAGAGGTGGTTCCGGCCGGCCCGACAGGTGTTTCCGGAGTGTCTGCCAAGTGGTTCTGGCGTAGCTGAAAGGTGATGTTGGCGTGAGCGGCAGGTGGTTCCAGCCAGCCAGGCAGGTGATTCCGGAGTGTCTGCCGTGTGTTTCTGGCGTAGCCGGCAGGTGATTTTGGCGTGTCCAGAGGGTGGTTTTGGCGAGTCGAGCAGGTGATTCTGGCGTGCTCGGCAGGTGCTTCCGGTGTCATTGGCATGTGGTTCCGGCATGTCTGAGAGGTGGTTCCGCCATGCCCGACAGGTGATTCCGGAGTGTTCCCCAAGTGGTTCTGGCGTAGCCGGCAGGTGATTTTGCATGTCCGGCAATGGTTCCGGTGAGTCGAGCCGGTGGTTCCGGCATGTCCGGCAGGTGGTTCCGGCATGCCCGGAAGGTGATTCCGGAGTGTCAGGCATGTTGTTCTGGCACCTCTGAGAGGTGGTTCCGGCATGCCCGGCAAGTGATACCGGAGTGTCCGGCATTTGGTTCTGGCACCTCTGAGAGGTGGTTCCGGAATGCCTGGCATGTGATTCCGGAGTGTCTGCTGAGTGGTTCTGGCGTTGCCGGCAGTTGATATTGGCGTGTCCACTAGGTGGTTCTGGGGAGTGGATCAGCTGGTTCCGGCATACTCGGCAGGTTGTACCGGTGTGTCCAGAACATGGTTCTGGCAAGTCTGAGAGGTGGTTCCGGCACGCCCGACAGGTGATTCCGGAGCGTCCGCTAAGTGTTTCTGGCGTACCCGGCAGGTGATTTTGGCATGTCCGACAGGTGTTTCTTGCGAGTCGAGCAGGTGGCTCAGGCATGCTCAGCTGGTACTTCCGGCGTCTCTGGCACGTGGTTCTGGTGTGTCTGAGACCTGGTTCTGGCATGTCCGGCAGATGATTCCGGAGTGTCCACCAAGTGGTTCTGGTATACCTGGCAGGTGATTTTGGCGTGTCCAGCGGGTGTTTTTGGCGAGTCGAGCAGGTGGTTCTGGCGTGCTCGGCAGGTGCTTCCGGTGTCATTGGCATGTGGTTCCGGCATGTTTGAGAGGTGGTTCCGCCATGCCCAGCAGGTGATTCCGGAGTGTTCGCCAAGTGGTTCTGGCATAGCCGGCAGGTGATTTTGCATGTCCGGCAATGGTTCCGGTGAGTCGAGCCGGTGGTTCCGGCATGTCCAGCAGGTGGTTGCGGCACGCCCGGCAGGTGATTCCGGAGTGTCCGGCATGTGGTTCTGGCACCTCTGAGAGGTGGTTCCGGCATGCCCGGCAGTTGGTTACGGAGTGTCTGCCGAGTGGTTCTGGAGTAGCCGGCAGGTGATTTTGGCGTGTCTGGCTGGTGTTTCTTGCAAGTCGAGCATTTGGCTCAGGCATGCTCAGCAGGTGCTTCCGGCGTGTCTGGCACGTGGTTCTGGTATGTCTGACAGCTGGTTCTGGCATGTCCGGCAGATGATTCCGGAGTGTCCACCAAGTGGTTCTCGTATACCCGGCAGGTGATTTTAGCGTGTCAGGTAGGTGGTTCCGGCGAGTCAAGTATGTGGTTCCGGTAGCTCGGCAGGTGGTTCAGGCGGGTCTGGCAGGTGGTTTCGGACTGTTCGGGGTGTGGTTCCGGCATCTCAGGCACATGGTTCTGGCACGTCTGATAGGTGGTTCCGGCCGGCACGACAGGTGTTTCCATGGTGTCCGCCAAGTGGTTCTGGCATAGCTGGGAGGTGATGCTGGCCTGACCGGCAGGTGGTTCCAGCCAGCCCGGCAGGTGATTCCGAAGGGTTCACCAAATGGTTGTGGCGTAGCCGGTAGGTGATTTTTCGTGTGCACCAGGTGTTTCCGGTCTGTCCGGCAGGTGGTTCTGGCGTGACCGGCATGAGGTTCTGGCACGTCTGAGAGTTGGTTCCGGGATGCCCGACAGGTGATTCCGGAGTGCCGGTGCGTGGTTCTGGCGTACCCGGCAGGTGATTTTGGCGTGTCTGGCAGGTGCTTCTTGCCAGTCGAGCATGTGGCTCAGGCATGCTCAGCAGGTGCTTCCGGCGTGTCTGGCACGTGGTTCTTGTGTGTCTGAGAGCTGGTTCAGGCATGTCCGGCAGATGATTCCGGAGTGTCCACCAAGTGGTTGTGGCATACCCGGCAGGTGATTTTAGCGTGTCAGGTACGTGGTTCCAGCGAGTCGAGTAGGTGGTTCCAGAATGCCCGGCAGGTGATTCCGGAGTGTCCGGCATGCGGTTCTGGCACCTCTCAGAGGTGGTTCCGGCATGCCCGGCAGGTGATTCCGGAGTGTCCGGCATGCGGTTCTGGCACCTCTCAGAGGTGGTTCCGGCATGCGCGGCAGTTGGTTACGGAGTGTCTGCCAAGTGGTTCTGGAGTAGCCGGCAGGTGATTCTGGCGTATCCAGCAGGTGGTTCTGGGGAGTGGATCAGGTGGTTCCGGCATACTCGGCAGGTGGTACCGGCGTGTCCGGAACATGGTTCTGGCAAGTCTGAGAGGTGGTTCGGTCAGGCCTGACAGGTGATTCCAGAGTGTTTGCCAAGTGGTTCTGGTATAGCCGGCAGGTCATTTTGCATGTCCGGCGGTGGTTCCAGCGAGTCGAGCCGGTGGTTGCGGCGTATCCAGCAGGTGTTTCCGGTCTGTCCGGCAGGTGGTTCTGGCGTGACCGGCACGAGGTTCTGGCACGTCTGAGAGTTGGTTCCGGCATGCCCGACAGGTGATTCCGGAGTGTCCACCAAGTGGTTCTGGTATACCTGGCAGGTGATTTTGGCGTGTCAGGAAGTTGGTTCCGGCTAGTTGAGCAGTTGGATAAGGCGTGCTCGCCAGGGGGTTCAGGCGGGTCTGGCAGGTGGTTTCGGTCTGTTCGGGGTGTGGTTCCGGCATCTCAGGCACATGGTTCTGGCACGTCTGATAGGTGGTTCCGGCCGGCCCGACAGGTGTTTCCATGTTGTCCGCCAAGTGGTTCTGGCATAGCTGGCAGGTGATGTTGGCGTGCCCGGCAGGTGGTTCCAGCCAGCCCGGCAGGTGATTCCGAAGAGTTCACCAAATGGTTGTGGCGTAGCCGGCAGGTGATTTTGGCGTGTCCAGCGGGTGGTTTTGGCGAGTCGAGCAGGTGGTTCTGGCGTGCTCGGCAGGTGCTTCTGGTGTCATTGTCATGTGGTTCCGGCACGTCTTAGAGGTGGTTCCGCCATGCCCGGCAGGTCATTCCGGAGTGTTCGCCAAGTGGTTCTGGCATAGCCGGCAGGTGATTTTGCATGTCTGGCAATGGTTCCTGCGAGTCGAGCCCGTGGTTCCGGCATGTCCGGCAGGTGATTCCGGCATGTACAGCAGGTGGTTCCGGCATGCCTGGCAGGTGATTCCGGAGTGTCCGGCATGTGGTTCTGGAACCTCCGAAAGGTGGTTCCGGCATGCCCGGCAGGTGATATCGGAGTGTTCGCCAAGTGGTTCTGGCGTAGCCGGCAGGTGATTTTGCATGTCCTGCAATGGTTCTGGCGAGTCGAGGTGTGGTTCCGGAATGTCCGGCAGGTGGTTCCGGCATGTCCGGCATGTGGTTCCGGCATGTCCAGCACGTGGTTCCAGCATGCACAGCAGGTGATTCCGGAGTGTCCGTCATGCGGTTCTGGCACCCCTGAGAGGTGGTTCCGGCATGCCCGGCATGTGATACCGGAGTGTCCGGCATTTGGTTCTGGAACCTCTGAGAGGTGGGTCCGGAATGCCTGGCATGTGATTCCGGAGTGTCTGCTGAGTGGTTCTGGCGTAGCCGGCAGTTGATTTTGGCGTGTCCACTAGGTGGTTCTGGGGAGTGGATCAGCTGGTTCCGGCATACTCGGCAGGTGGTACCGAGGTGTCCAGAACATGGTTCTGGCAAGTCTGAGAGGTGGTTCCGGCATGACAGACAGGTGATTCCGGAGCGTCCGCCAAGTGTTTCTGGCGTACCCGGCAGGTGATTTTCGCCTGTCCGACAGGTGTATCTTGCGAGTCGAGCAGGTGGCTCAGGCATGCTCAGCGGGTGCTTCCGGCGTGTCTGGCACGTGGTTCTGCTGTGTTGGAGATCTGGTTATGGCATGTCCGGCAGATGATTCCGGAGTGTCCACCAAGTGGTTGTGGCATACCCGGCAGGTGATTTTAGCGTGTCAGGTAGGTGGTTCGAGCGAGTCGAGTAGGTGGTTCCGGCGTGTTCGGCAGGTGGTTCAGGCGGGTCTGGCAGGTGGTTTCGGTCTGTTCGGGGTGTGGTTCCGGCATCTCAGGTACATGGTTCTGGCACGTCTGATAGGTGGTTCCGGCAGGCCAGACAGGTGTTTCCATGTTGTCCGCCAAGTGGTTCTGGCATAGCTGGCAGGTGATGTTGGCGTGACCGGCAGGTGGTTCCAGCCAGCCCGGCAGGTGATTCCGAAGTGTTCACCACATGGTTGTGGCGTAGCCGGCAGGTGATTTTGGCGTGTCCAGCAGGTGGTTTTGGCGAGTCGAGCAGGTGGTTCCGCCATGTCCGGCAGGTGATTCCGGAGTGTTCGCCAAGTGGTTCTGGCGTAGCCGGCAGGTGATTTTGCATGTCCGGCTATGGTTCCGGCGAGTCGAGCCGGTGGTTCCGGAATGTCCGGCAGGTGGTTCCGGCATGCCCGGCAGGTGATTCCGGAGTGTCCGGCATGTGGTTCTGGCACCTCTGAGAGGTGGTTCCGGCATGCCCGGCAGGTGATACCGGAGTGTCCGGCATTTGGTTCTGGCACCTCTGAGAGGTGGTTCCGGAATGCCTGGCATGTGATTCCGGAGTGTCTGCCGAGTGGTTCTGGCCTAGCCGGCAGGTGATTTTGGCGTGTCCAGCAGGTAGTTCCGGCGAGCTCGGCAGGTGGTTCCGGCATGTCCGGAACATGGTTCTGGCAAGTCTGAGATATGGTTCCGGCATGCCTGACGGGTGATTCCAGAGTGTCCGGCATGTGGTTCTGGCACCTATGAGAGGTGGTTCCCTCATGCCCGGCAGTTGGTTACGTAGTGTCTGCCGAGTGGTTCTGGAGTAGCCGGCAGGTGATTCTGGCGTATCCAGCAGGTGGTTCTGGGGAGTGGATCAGGTGGTTCCGGCCTACTCGGAAGGTGGTACCGGCGTGTCCGGAACATGGTTCTGGCACCTCTGAGAGTTGGTTCCGGCATGCCCGACAGGTGATTCCGGAGTGTCCGCCACGTGGTTCTGGCGTACCCGGCAGGTGATTTTGGCGTGTCTGGCAGGTGTTTCTTGCAAGTCGAGCATTTGGCTCAGGCATGCTTAGCAGGTGCTTCCGGCGTGTCTGGCACGTGGTTCTGCTGTGTTGGAGAGCTGGTTATGGCATGTCCGACAGATGATTCCGGAGTGTCCACCAAGTGGTTGTGGCATACCCGGCAGGTGATTTTAGCGTGTCAGGTAGGTGGTTCGAGCGAGTCGAGTAGGTGGTTCCGGCGTGTTCGGCAGGTGGTTCAGGCGGGTCTGGCAGGTGGTTTCGGTCTGTTCGGGGTGTGGTTCCGGCATCTCAGGTACATGGTTCTGGCACGTCTGATAGGTGGTTCCGGCCGGCCAGACAGGTGTTTCCACAGTGTCCGCCAAGTGGTTCTGGCATAGCTGGCAGGTGATGTTGGCGTGACCGGCAGGTGGTTCCAGCCAGCCCAGCAGGTGATTCCGAAGTGTTCACCAAATGGTTGTGGCGTAGCCGGCAGGTGATTTTGGCGTGTCCAGCAGGTGGTTTTGGCGAGTCGAGCGGGTGGTTCCGCCATGCCCGGCAGGTGATTCCGGAGTGTTCGCCAAGTGGTTCTGGCGTAGCCGGCAGGTGATTTTGCATGTCCGGCAATGGCTCCGGCGAGTCGAGCCGGTGGTTCCGGAATGTCCGGCAGGTGGTTCCGGCATGCCCGGCAGGTGATTCCGGTGTGTCCGGCATGTGGTTCTGGCACCTCTGAGAGGTGGTTCCGGCATGCCCGGCAGGTGATACCGGAGTGTCCGGCATTTGGTTCTGGCACCTCTGAGAGGTGGTTCCGGAATGCCTGCCATGTGATTCCGGAGTGTCTGCCGAGTGGTTCTGGCGTAGCCGGCAGGTGATTTTGGCGTGTCCAGCAGGTGGTTTTGGTGAGTCGAGCAGGTGGTTCTGGCGTGCTCGGCAGGTGCTTCCGGTGTCATTGGCATGTGGTTCCGGCATGTCTGAGAGGTGGTTTCGGCATGCCCGGCAGGTGGTTCCGGAGTGTCTGCCGAGTGGTTCTGGAGCCAGCCCGGCAGGTGTTCCCGAAGAGTTCACCAAATGGTTGTGGCGTAGCCAGCAGTTGATTTTGGCGTGTCAGGAAGGTGGTTCCGGCTAGTTGAGCAGGTGGATCAGGCGTGCTCGCCAGGGGGTTCAGGCGGGTCTGGCAGGTGGTTTCGGTCTGTTCGGGGAATGGTTCCGGCATCCCAGGCACATGGTTCTGTCACGTCTGAGAGGTGGTTCCGGCCGGCCGGAGAGGTGTTTCCGGAGTGTCCGCCAAGTGGTTCTGGCGTAGCTGAAAGATGATGTTGGCGTGACCAGCAGGTGTTTCCAGCCAGCCTGGCAGGTGATTCCGGAGTGTCTGCCGTGTGGTTCTGGCGTAGATGGCAGGTGATTTTGGCGTGTCCAGCAGGTGGTTCCGGCGAGCTCGGCAGGTGGTACCAGCGTGTCCGGAACATGGTTCTGGCACGTCTGAGGGATGGTTCCGTCATGCCAGGCAGGTGATTCCGGAGTGTCCGGCATGTGGTTCTGGCACCTCTGAGAGGTGGTTCCGGCATGCCCGGCAGGTGATTCCGGAGTGTCCGGCATGTGGTTCTGGCACCTCTGAGAGGTGGGTCCGGCATTCCCGGCAGGTGATACCGGAGTGTTTGCCAAGTGGTTCTGGCGTAGCGGGCAGGAGATTTTGCATGTCCGGCAATGGTTCCGGCGAGTTGAGCCGGTGGTTCCGGAATGTCCGGCATGTGGTTCCGGCATGTCCGGCAGGTGGTTCAGGCATGTCCAGCACGTGGTTCCAGCATGCCCATCAGGTGATTCCGGAGTGTCCGTCATGTGGTTCTGGCACCTCTGAGACGTGGTTCCGGCATGCCCGACAGGTGATACCGGAGTTTCTGGCATTTGGTTCTGGCACCTCTGAGAGGTGGTTCCGGAATGCCTGGCATGTGATTCCGGAGTGTCTGCCGAGTGGTTCTGGCTTAGCCGGCAGTTGATTTTGGCGTGTCCCCTGTGGTTCTGGGGAGTGGATCATCTGGTTCCGGCATACTCGGCAGGTGGTACCGGCGTGTCCAGAACATGATTCTGGCAAGTCTGAGAGGTGGTTCCGGCACGCCCGACAGGTGATTCCGGAGCGTCCGCCAAGTGTTTCTGGTGTACCCGGCAGGTGATTTTGGCATGTCCGACAGGTGTTTCTGGCGAGTCGAGCAGGTGGCTCAGGCATGCTCAGCTGGTGCTTCCGGCGTCTCTGGCACGTGATTCTGGTGTGTCTGAGAGCTGGTTCTGTCATCTCCGGCAGATGATTCCGGAGTGTCCACCAAGTGGTTCTGGTATACCTGGCAGGTGATTTTGGCGTGTCAGGAAGGTGGTTCCGGCTAGTTGAGCAGGTGGATCAGGCGTGCTCGCCAGGGAGTTCAGGCGGGTTTGGCAGGTGGTTTCGGTCTGTTCGGGGAGTGGTTCCGGCATCTCAGGCACATGGTTCTGGCACGTCTGATAGGTGGTTCCGGCCGGCCCGACAGGTTTTTCCGGAGTGTCCGCCAAGTGGTTTTGGCGTAGCTGAAAGGTGATGTTGGCGTGACCGGCAGGTGTTTCCAGCCAGCCCGGCAGGTGATTCAGGAGTGTCCGTCATGTGGTTCTGGCACCTCTGAGAGGTGGTTCCGGCATGCCCGGCAGTTGGTTACGGAGTGTCTGCCGAGTGGTCTGGCGTGGCCGGCAGGTGATTTTGCATGTCCGGCAATGGTTCCGGCGAGTCGAGCCAGTGGTTCCGGCATGTCCGGCAGGTGGTTCCGGCATGCCCGGCAGGTGATTCCGGAGTGTCCGGCATGTGGTTCTGGCACCTCTGATAGGTGGTTCCCGCATGCCCGGCAGGTGATACCGGAGTGTTCGCCAAGTGGTTCTGGCGTAGCCGGCAGGTGATTTTGCATGTCCGGCAACGGTTCCGGCGAATCGAGCCGGTGGTTCCGGAATGTTCGGCAGGTGGTTCCGGCATGTCCGGCAGGTGGTTCCGGCATGTCCAGCACGTGGTTCCAGCATGCCCTGCAGGTGATTCCGGAGGGTCCGGCATGTGGTTCTGGCACCTCTGAGAGGTCGTTCCGGCATGCCCGGCAGGTGATACCGGAGTGTCCGGCATTTGGTTCTGGCACCTCTGAGAGGTGGATCCGGAATGCCTGGCATGTGATTCTGGAGTGTCTGCCGAGTGGTTCTGGAGTAGCCGGGATGTGATTTTGGCATGTCCAGCAGGTGGTACCGGCGAGCTCGGCAGGTGGTTCCGGCATGTCCGGAACATGGTTCTGGCTCGTCTGAGAGATGGTTCTTGCATGCCCGGCAGGTGATTCCGGAGTGTCCGGCATGTGGTTCTGGCACCTCTGAGAGATGGTTCCGGAATGCCTGGCATGTGATTCCGGAGTGTCTGCCGAGTGGTTCTGGCGTAGCCGGCAGTTGATTTTGGCGTGTCCACTAGGTGGTTCTGGGGAGCGGATCAGCTGGTTCCGGCATACTCGGCAGGTGGTACCGGCGTGTCCAGAACATGGTTCTGGCAAGTCTGAGAGGTGGTTCCGGCACGCCCGACAGGTGATTCCGGAGCGTCAGCCAAGTGTTTCTGGCATACCCGGCAGGTGATTTTGGCATGTCCGAGAGGTGTTTCTTGCGAGTCGAGCAGGTGGCTGAGGCATGCTCAGCTGGTGCTTCCGGCATCTCTGGCACGTGGTTCTGGTGTGTCTGAGAGCTGGTTCTGGCATCTCCGGCAGATGATTCCGGAGTGTCCACCAAGTGGTTGTGGAATACCCGGCAGCTGATTTTAGCGTGTCAGGTAGGTGGTTCCAGCGAGTCGAGTAGGTGGTTCCGGCGTGCTCGGCAGGTGGTTCAGGCGGGTCTGGCAGGTGGTTTCGGTCTTTTCGGGGTCTGGTTCCGGCATCTCAGGCACATGGTTCTTGCACGTCTGATAGGTGGTTCCGGCCGGCCCGACAGGTGTTTCCATGTTGTCCGCCAAGTGGTTCTGGCATAGCTGGCAGGTGATGTTGGCGTGACCGGCAGGTGGTTCCAGCCAGCCTGGCCGGTGATTCCGAAGTGTTCACCAAATGGTTGTGGCGTAGCCGGAAGGTGATTTTGGCGTGTCCAGCAGGTGGTTTTGGCGAGTCGAGCAGGTGGTTCTGGCGTGCTCGGCAGGTGCTTCCGGTGTCATGGGCATGTGGTTCCGGCATGTCTGAGAGGTGGTTCCGCCATGCCCGGCAGGTGATTCCGGAGTGTTCCCCAAGTGGTTCTGGCATAGCCGGCAGGTGATTTTGCATGTCCGGCAATGGTTCCGGCGAGTCGAGCCGGTGGTTCCGGCATGTCCGGCAGGTGGTTCCAGCATGCCCGGCAGGTGATTCCGGAGTGTCCGGCATGTGGTTCTGGCACCTCTGAGAGGTGGTTCCCGCATGCCCGGCAGGTGATACCGGAGTGATCGCCAAGTGGTTCTGGCGTAGCCGGGAGGTGATTTGGCATGTCCGGCAATGCTTCCGGCGAGTCGAGCCGGTGTTTCCGGAATGTCCGGCAGGTGGTTCAGGCATGTCCGGCAGGTGGTCCGGCATGTATAGCGCGTGGTTCCAGCATGCCCGGCAGGTGATTCCGGAGTGTCCGGCATGTGGTTCCGGCACCTCTGAGAGGTGGTTCCGGCATGCCCGGCAGGTGATACCGGAGTCTCCGGCATTTGGTTCTGGCACCTCTGAGAGGTGGTTCCGGATTGCCTGGCCTGTGATTCCGGAGTGTCTGCCGAGAGGGTCTGGCGTAGCCGGCAGTTGATTTTGGCATGTCCGCAAGGTGGTTCTGAGGAGTGGATCAGCTGGTTCCGGCATACTCGACAGGTGGTACCGGCTTGTCCAGAACATGGTTCTGGCAAGTCTGAGAGGTGGTTCCAGCACGCCCGACAGGTGATTCCGGAGCATCCGCCAAGTGTTTCTGGCGTACCCGGCAGGTGATTTTCGCCTGTCTGACAGGTGTATCTTGCGAGTCGAGCAGGTGGCTCAGGCATGCTCAGCTGGTGCTTCCGGCGTCTCTGGCACGTGGTTCTGGTGTGTCTGAGAGCTGGTTCTGGCATCTCCGGCAGATGATTCCGGAGTGTCCACCAAGTGGTTCTTGTATACCTGGCAGGTGATTTTGGCGTGTCAGGAAGTTGGTTACGGCTAGTTGAGCAGGTGGATCAGGCGTGCTCGCCAGGGGGTTCAGGCGGGTCTGGCAGGTGGTTTCGGTCTGTTCGGGGAGTGGTTCCGGCATCTCAGGCTCATGGTTCTGGCACGTCTGAGAGGTGGTTCCGGCCGGCCCGACAGGTGTTTCCGGAGTGTCCGCCAAGTGGTTCAGGCGTAGCTGAAATGTGATGTTGGCGTGACCGGCAGGTGGTTCCTGCCAGCCCGGCAGGTGATTCCGGAGTGTCCGGCGTTTGGTTCTGGCACCTCTGAGAGGTGTTTCCGGAATGTCTGGCATGTGCTTCCCAAGTGTCTGCCGAGTGGTTCTGGCGTAGCCGGCAGTATATTTTGGCGTGTCCAGCAGGTAGTTCCGGCGAGCTCGGCAGGTGGTTCTGGCGTGCTTGGCAGGTGCTTCCGGTGTCATTGGCATGTGGTTCCGGCATGTCTGAGAGGTGGTTCCGGCATGCCCGGCAGGTGGTTCCAGAGAGTCTGCCGAGTTGTTCTGGAGCCAGCCCAGCAGGTGATTCCGAAGAGTTCACCAAATGATTGTGGCGTAGCTGGCAGGTGATTTTGGCGTGTCAGGAAGGTGGTCCCAGCTAGTTGAGCAGGTGGATCAGGCGTGCTCGCCAGGGGGTTCAGGCTGGTCTGGCAGGTGGTTTCGGTCTGTTCGGGGAGTGGTTCCGGCATCTCAGGCACATGGTTCTGGCACGTCTGAGAGGTGGTTCCGGCCGGCCGGAGAGGTGTTTCCGGAGTGTCCGCCAAGTGGTTCTGGCGTAGCTGAAAGGTGATGTTGGCGTGACCGTCAGGTGGTTCCAGCCAGCCCGGAAGGTGATTCCGGAGTGTCTGCCGTGTGGTTCTTGCTTAGCTGGCAGGTGATTTTGGCGTGTCCAGCAGGTGGTTCCGGCGAGCTCGGCAGGTGGTACCAGCGTGTCCGGAACATGTTTCTGGCACGTCTGAGAGATGGTTCCGGCATGCCCGGCAGGTGATTCGGGAGTGTCCGGCATGTGGTTCTGGCACCTCTGAGAGGTGGTTCCGGCATACCCGGCAGGTGATTCCGGAGTGTTCGGCATGAGGTTCTGGCACCTCTGAGAGGTGGTTCCGGCATGCCCGGCAGGTGGTTCCAGAGTGTCTGCCGAGTGGTTCTGGCGTAGTAGGCAGGTGATTCTGGCGTGTCCAGCAGGTGGTTCTGGGGAGTGGATCAGGTGGTTCCGGCATACTCGGCAGGTGGTACCGGCGTGTCCGGAACATGGTTCTGGCAAGTCTGAGAGGCGGTTCCGGCGTGCCCGACAGGTGATTCCGGAGTGTTCGCCAAGTGGTTCTGGCGTAGCCGGCAGGTCATTTTGCATGTCCGGCGGTGGTTCCGGCGAGTCGAGCCGGTGGTTCCGGCGTGTCCGGCAGGTGGTTCTGGCGTGACCGGCACGAGGTTCTGGCACGTCTGAGAGTTGGGTCCGGCATGTCCGGCAGGTGGTTCCGGCATGTCCTGCACGTGGTTCCAGCATGCCCGGCAGGTGATTCCGGAGTGTCCGGCATGTGGTTCTGGCACCTCTGAGAGGTGGTTCCGGCATGCCCGGCTGGTGATACCGGAGTTTCTGGCATTTGGTTCTGGCAAGTCTGAGAGGTGGTTCCGGCACGTCCGACAGGTGATTCCGGAGCGTCCGCCAAGTGTTTCTGGCGTACCCGGCAGGTGATTTTGTCATGTCCGACAGGTGTATCTTGCGAGTCGAGCAGGTGGCTCAGGCATGCTCAGCTGGTGCTTCCGGCGTCTCTGGCACGTGGTTCTGGTGTGTCTGAGAGCTGGTTCTGGCATGTCCGGCAGATGCTTCCGGAGTGTCCACCAAGTGGTTCTTGTATACCTGGCAGGTGATTTTGGGGTGTCAGGAAGTTGGTTCCAGCTAGTTGAGCAGGTGGATCAGGCGTGCTGGCCAGGGGCTTCAGGCGGGTCTGGCAGGTGGTTTCGGTCTGTTTGGGGACTGGTTCCGGCATCTCAGGCTCATGGTTCTGGCACGTCTGAGAGGTGGTTACGGCCGGCCCGACATGTATTTCCATGGTGTCCGCCAAGTGGTTCTGGCATAGCTGGCAGGTGATGTTGGCGAGACCGGCAGGTGGTTCCAGCCAGCCCGGCAGGTGATTCCGAAGAGTTCACCAAATGGTTCTGGCGTAGCCGGCAGGTGATTTTGGCGTGTCCAGCAGGTGGTTTTGGCGAGTCGAGCAGGTGGTTCTGTCGTGCTCGGCAGGTGCTTCCGGTGTCATTGGCATGTGGTTCCGGCATGTCTGAGAGGTGGTTCCGGCATGCCCGGCAGGTGGTTCCGGAGAGTATGCCGAGTGGTTTTGGAGCCAGCCCGGCAGGGGATTCCGAAGAGTTCACCAAATGGTTGTGGCGAAACCGGCAGGTGATTTTGGCGTGTCAGGAAGGTGGTTCCGGCTAGTTGAGGAGGTGGATCAGGCGTGCTCGCCAGGGGGTTCAGGCGGGTCTGGCAGGTGGTTTCGGTCTGTTCGGGGAGTGGTTCCGGCATCTCAGGCACATGGTTCTGGCACGTCTGAGAGATGGTTCCGGCCGGCCGGAGAGGTCTTTCCGGAGTGTCCGCCAAGTGGTTCTGGCGTAGCTGAAATGTGATGTTGGCGTGACCGGCAGGTGGTTCCAGCCAGCCCGGCAGGTGATTCCGGAGTGTCTGCCGTGTGGTTCTGGTGTAGCTGGCAGGTGATTTTGGCGTGTCCAGCATGTGGTTCCGGCGAGCTCGGCAGGTGGTACCAGCGTGTCCGGAACATGGTTCTGGCACGTCTGAGAGATGGTTCCGGCATGCCCGGCAGGTGATTCGGGAGTGTCCGGCTTGTGGTTCTGGCACCTCTGAGATGTGGTTCCACCATGCCCGGCAGGTGATTCCGGAGTGTTCGCCAAGTGGTTCTGGCGTAGCCGGCAGGTGATTTTCCATGCCCGGCAATGGTTCCGGCGAGTCGAGCCTGTGGTTCCGGCATGTCCGGCAGGTGGTTCCAGCATGCCCGGCAGGTGATCCCGGAGTGTCCGGCATGTGGTTCTGGCACCTCTGAGAGGTGGTTCCGGCATGCCCGGCGGGTGATACCGGAGTCTCCGGCATTTGGTTCTGGCACCTCTGAGAGGTGGTTCCGGAATGCCTGGCATGTGATTCCCGAGTGTCTGCCGAGTGGTTCTGGCGTAGCCGGCAGGTGATTTTGGCGTGTCCAGCAGGTGGTTCCGGCGAGCTCGGCAGGTGGTTCCTGCATGTCCGGAACATGGTTCTGGCAAGTCTGAGAGATGGTTCCGGCATGCCCGGCAGGTGATTCCGGGGTGTCCGGCATGTGGTTGTGGCACCTCTGAGAGGTGGTTCCGGCATGCCCAGGAAGTGATACCGGAGTGTTCGCCAAGTGGTTCTGGCGTAGCCGGCAGGTGATTTTGCATGTCCGGCAATGGTTCCGGCGAGTCGAGCCGGTGGTTCCGGAATGTCCGGCAGGTGGTTCTCGCATGTCCGGCAGGTGGTTCCGGCATGTCCAGCACGTGGTTGCAGCATGCCCTGCAGGTGATTCCGGAGTGTCCAGCATGTGGTTCTGGCACCTCTGAGAGGTGGTTCCGGGATGCCCGGCAGGTGATACCGGAGTGTCCGGCATTTGGTTCTGGCACCTGTGAGAGGTGGTTCCGGAATGCCTGGCATGTGATTCCGGAGCATCCGCCAAGTGTTTCTGGCGTACCCGGCAGGTGATTTTGGCATGTCCGTCAGGTGTATCTTGCGAGTCGAGCAGGTGGCTCAGGCATGGTCAGCTGGTGCTTCCGGCGTCTCTGGCACGTGGTTCTGGTGTGTCTGAGAGCTGGTTCTGGCATGTCCGGCAGATGATTCCGGAATGTCCACCAAGTGGTTGTGGCATACCCGGCAGGTGATTTTAGCGTGTCAGGTAGGTGGTTCCACCGAGTCGAGTAGGTGGTTCCGGCGTGCTCGGCAGGTGGTTCA
This sequence comes from Equus przewalskii, assembly GCF_037783145.1. NCBI lineage: Eukaryota > Metazoa > Chordata > Mammalia > Perissodactyla > Equidae > Equus > Equus przewalskii. The sequence goes on from NW_027228492.1 coordinate 20,958, forward strand.
GGCGGGTCTGGCAGGTGGTTTCGGTCTGTTCGGGGTTTGGTTCCGGCATCTCAGGCACATGGTTCTGGCACGTATGATAGGTGGTTCCGGCCGGCCCGACAGGTGTTTCCATGTTGTCTGCCAAGTGGTTCTGGCATAGGTGGCAGGTGATGTTGGCGTGTCCAGCAGGTGGTTTTGGTGAGTCGAGCAGGTGGTTCTGGCGTGCTCGGCAGGTGCTTCCGGTGTCATTGGCATGTGGTTCCGGCATGTCTGAGAGGTTGTTTCGGCATGCCCGGCAGGTGGTTCCGGAGTGTCTGCCGAGTGCTTCTGTAGCCAGCCCGGCAGGTGATTCCGAAGAGTTCACCAAATGGTTGTGGCGTAGCCAGCAGTTGATTTTGGCGTATCAGGAAGGTGGTTCCGGCTAGTTGAGCAGGTGGATCAGGCGTGCTCGCCAGGGGGTTCAGGTGGGTCTGGCAGGTGCTTTCGGTCTGTTCGGGGAATGGTTCCGGCATCCCAGGCCCATGGTTCTGGCATGTCTGAGAGGTGGTTCCGGCCGGCCGGAGAGGTGTTTCCGGAGTGTCCGCCAAGTGGTTCTGGCGTAGCTGAAAGGTGATGTTGGCGTGACCAGCAGGTGTTTCCAGCCAGCCTGGCAGGTGATTCCGGAGTGTCTGCCGTGTGGTTCTGGCGTAGATGGCAGGTGATTTTGGCGTGTCCAGCAGGTGGTTCCGGGGAGCTCGGCAGCTGGTACCAGCGTGTCTGGAACATGGTTCTGGCACGTCTGAGGGATGGTTCCGTCATGCCAGGCAGGTGATTCCGGAGTGTCCGGCATTTGGTTCTGGCACCTCTGCAAGGTGGTTCCGGCATGCCCGGCTGGTGATTCCGGAGTGTCTGGCATGTGGTTCTGGCACCTCCGAGAGGTGGTTCCGGCATGCCCGGCAGGTGGTTCCGGAATGTCTGCCGAGTGGTTCTGGCGTAGTCGGCAGGTGATTCTGGCGTGTCCTGCAGGTGGTTGTGGTGAGTGGATCAGGTGGTTCCGGCATACTCTGCAGGTGGTACCGGCGTGTCCGTAACATGGTTCTGGCAAGTCTGAGAGGCGGTTCCGGCATGCCCGACAGGTGATTCCGGAATGTTCGCCAAGTGGTTGTGGCATAGCCGGCAGGTGATTTTGCATGTCCGGCGGTGGTTCCGGCGAGTCGAGCCGGTGGTTCCGGCATGTCCGGCAGTTGGTTCCGGCATGCCCGGCAGGTGATTCCGGAGTGTCCGGCATGTGGTTCTGGCACCTCTGAGAGGTGGTTCCGGCATGCCCGGCAGGTGATTCCGGAGTGTCCGGCATGTGGTTCAGGCACCTCTGAGAGGTGGTTCCGGCATGCCCGGCAAGTGATACCGGAGTGTCCGGCATGTGGTTCTGGCACCTCTCAGAGGTGGTTCCGGAATGCCTGGCATGTGATTCCCGAGTGTCTGCCGAGTGGTTCTGGCGTAGCCGGCAGGTGATTTTCACGTGTCGAGCAGGTGGTTCCCCCGAGCTCAGCAGGTGGTTCCGGCATTTCCGGAGCATGGTTCTGGCAAGTCTGAGAGATGGTTCCGGCATGCCCGGCAGGTGATTCCGGAGTGTCCGCCACGTGGTTCTGGCATACCCGGCAGTTGATTTTGGCGTGTCTGGCAGGTGTTTCTTCCAAGTCGAGCATTTGGCTCAGGCATGCTCAGCAGGTGCTTCCGGCGTGTCTGGCACGTGGTTCTGGTGTGTCTGAGAGCTGGTTCTGGCATGTCCGGCAGATGATTCCGGAGTGTCCACCAAGTGGTTGTGGCATACCCGGCAGGTGATTTTAGCGTGTCAGGTACGCGGTTCCAGCGAGTCGAGTAGGTGGTTCCGGCGGGCACGGCAGGTGGTTCACGCGGGTCTGGCAGGTGGTTTCGGTCTGTTCGGGTTGTGGTTCCGGCATCTCAGGCACATGGTTCTGGCACGTCTGAGAGGTGGTTCCGGCGGGCCCTACAGGTGTTTCCGGAGTGTCCGCCAAGTGGTTCCAGCGTAGCTGAAAGGTCATGTTGGCGTGACCGGCATGAGGTTCCAGCCAGCCCGGCAGGTGATTCCGGAGTGTCTGCTGAATGGTTCTGGCGTAGCCGGCAGCTGATTTTGGCGTGTCCAGCAGGTGGTTCCGGCGAGATCGGCAGGTGGTACCGGCGTGTCTGGAACATGGTTCTGGCACGTGTGACAGATGGTTCCGGCATGCCCGGCAGGTGACTCCGGAGTGTCCGGCATGTGGTTCTGGCACCTCTGAGAGGTGGTTCCGGCATGCCCGGCAGGTGGTTCCGGAGTGTCTGCCGAGTGGTTCTGGCGTAGCCGGCAGGTGATTCTGGGGTGTTCAGCAGGTGGTTCTGGGGAGTGGATCAGGTGGTTCCGGCATACTCGGCAGGTGGTACCGGCGTGTCCTGAACATGGTTCTGGCACGTCTGAGAGTTGCTTTCGGCATGCCCGACAGGTGATTCCGGAGTGTCTGCCACGTGGTTCTGGCGTACCCGGCAGGTGATTTTGGCGTGTCTGGCAGGTGTTTCTTGTTAGTCGAGCATTTGGCTCAGGCATGCTCAGCAGGTGCTTCCGGCGTGTCTGTCACGTGGTTCTGGTGTGTCTGAGAGCTGGTTCCGGCATGTCCGGCAGATGATTCCGGAGTGTCCACCAAGTTATTGTGGCATACCCGGCAGGTGATTTTAGCGTGTCAGGTAGATGGTTCCAGCGAGTCGAGTAGGTGGATCAGGCGTGCTCGCCAGGGGGTTCTGGCGGGTCTGGCAGGTGGTTTCGGTCTGTTCGGGGTGTGGTTCCGGCATCTCAGGCACATGGTTCTGGCACGTCTGAGAAGTGGTTCCGGCCGGCCCGACAGGTGTTTCCATGGTGTCCGCCAAGTGGTTCTGGCATAGCTGGTAGGTGATGTTGGCGTGACCGGCAGGTGGTTCTAGCCAGCCCGGCAGGTGATTCCGAAGAGTTCACCAAATGGTTGTGGCGTAGCCGGCAGGTGATTTTGGCGTGTCCAGCAGGTGGTTTTGGCGAGTCGAGCAGGTGGTTCTGGCGTGCTCGGCAGGTGCTTCCGGTGTCATTGGCATGTGGTTCCGGCATGTCTGAGAGGTGGTTCCGCCATGCCCGGCAGATGATTCCGGAGTGTTCGCCAAGTGGTTCTGGCATAGCCGGCAGGTCATTTTGCATGTCCGGCGGGGGTTCCGGCCAGTCGAGCCGGTGGTTCCGGCGTATGCGGCTGGTGGTTCTGGCGGGACCGGCACGAGGTTCTGGCACGTCTGAGAGTTGGTTCCGGCATGCCCGACAGGTGATTCCAGAGTGTCCGCCACGTGGTTTTGGCGTACCCGGAAGGTGATTTTGGCTTGTCTGGAAGGCGTTTCTTGCAAGTCGATCATTTGGCTCAGGCATGCTCAGCAGGTGCTTCCGGCGTTTCTGGCACGTGGTTCTGGTGTGTCTGAGAGCTGGTTCTGGCATGTCCGGCAGATGATTCCGGAGTGTCCACCAAGTGGTTGTGGCATACCCGGCAGGTGATTTTAGCGTGTCAGGTAGGTGGTTCCAGCGAGTCGAGTAGGTGGTTCCGGCGTGCTCGGCAGGTGGTTCAGGCGGGTCTGGCAGGTGGTTTCGGTCTGTTCGGGGTGTGGTTCCAGCATCTCAGGCTCATGGTTCTGGCACGTCTGAGAGGTGGTTCCGGCCGGCCCGACAGGTGTTACCATGGTGTCCGCCAAGTGGTTCAGGCATAGCTGGCAGGTGATGTTGGCGTGACCGGCAGGTGGTTCCAGCCAGCCCGGCAGGTGATTCCAAAGTGTTCACCAAATGGTTGTGGCGTAGCCTGCAGGTGATTTTGGCGTGTCCAGCAGGTGGTTTTGGCGAGTCGAGCAGGTGGTTCTGGCGTGCTCGGCAGGTGCTTCCGGTGTCATTGGCATGCGGTTCCGGCATGTCTGAGAGGTGGTTTCGCCATGCCCGTCAGGTGATTCCGGAGTGTTTGCCAAGTGGTTCTGGCGTAGCCGGCAGGTGATTTTGCATGTCCGGCAATGGTTCCGGCGAGTCGAGCCGGTGGTTCCGGCATGTCCAGCAGGTGGTTCCCCCATGCCCGGCAGGTGATTCCGGAGTGTCCGGCATGTGGTTCTGGCACCTCTGAGAGGTGGTTCCGGCATGCCCGGCCGGTGATACTGGATTGTCCGGCATTTGGTTCTGGCACCTCTGAGAGGTGGTTCCGGAATGCCTGGCATGTGATTCCCGAGTGTCTGCCGAGTGGTTCTGGCGTAGCCGGCAGGTGATTTTGGCGTGTCCAGCAGGTGGTTCCCCCGAGCTCGGCAGGTGGTTCCGGCATGTCCAGCAGGAGGTTCCCCCATGCCCGGCATGTGATTCCGGAGTGTCCGGCATGTGGTTCTGGCACCTCTGAGAGGTGGTTCCGGCATGCCCGGCAGGTGATACCGGAGTGTCCGGCATGTGGTTCTGGCACCTCTGAGAGGTGGTTCCGGCATGCCCGGCAGTTGGTTACGGAGTGTCTGCCTAGTGGTTCTGGAGTAGCCGGCAGGTGATTCTGGCGTATCCAGCAGGTGGCTCTGGGGAGTGGATCAGGTGGTTCCGGCATACTCGGCAGGTGGTACCGGCGTGTCCGGAACATGGTTCTGGCAAGTCTGAGAGGTGGTTCCGGCATGCCCGACAGGTGATTTCGGCGTGTTCGCCAAGTGGTTCTGGCGTAGCCGGCAGGTCATTTTGCATGTCCGGCGGTGGTTCCGGCGAGTCGAGCCGGTGGTTCCAGCGTGTCCGGCAGGCGGTTCTGGCGTGACCGGCACGAGGTTCTGGCACGTCTGAGAGTTGGTTCCGGCATTCCCGACAGGTGATTCCAGGGTGTCCGCCACCTGGTTTTGGCGTACCCGGCAGGTGATTTTGGCTTGTCTGGCATGTGTTTCTTGCAAGTCGAGCATTTGGCTCAGGCATGCTCAGCAGGTGATTCCGGCTTGTCTGGCACGTGGTTCTGGTGTGTCTGAGAGCTGGTTCTGGCATGTCCGGCAGATGATTCCGGAGTGTCCACCAAGTGGTTGTGGCATACCCGGCAGGTGATTTTAGCGTGTCAGGTAGGTGGTTCCAGCGAGTCGAGTAGGTGGTTCCGTCGTGCTCGGCAGGTGGTTCAGGCGGGTCTGGCAGGTGTTTCGGTCTGTTCGGGGTGTGGTTCCAGCATCTCAGGCACATGGTTCTGGCACGTCTGAGAGGTGGTTCCGGACGGCCCGACAGGTGATTCCGGAGCGTCCGCCAAGTGTTTCTGGCGTACCCGGCAGGTGATTTTGGCATGTCCATCAGGTGTTTCTTGCGAGTCGAGCAGGTGGCTCAGGCATGCTCAGCTGGTGCTTCCGGCGTCTCTGGCACGTGGTTCTGGTGTGTCTGAGAGCTGGTTCTGGCATGTCCGGCAGATGATTCCGGAGTGTCCACCAAGTGGTTCTTGTATACCTGGCAGGTGATTTTGGCGTGTCAGGAAGGTGGTTCCGGCTAGTTGAGCAGGTGGATCAGGCGTGCTCGCCAGGGGTTTCAGCCGGGTCTGGCAGGTGGTTTCGGTCTGTTCGGGGAGTGGTTCCAGCATCTCAGGCACATGGTTCTGGCACGTCTGAGAGGTGGTTCCGGCCGGCCCGACAGGTGTTTCCGGAGTGTCCGCCAAGTGGTTCTGGCGTAGGTGAAAGGTGATGTTGGCGTGACCGGCAGGTGGTTCCAGCAAGCCCGGCAGGTGATTCCGGAGTGTCTGCCGAGTGGTTCTGGCGTAGCCTGCAGGTGATTTTGGCGTGTCCAGCAGGTGGTTTTGGCGAGTCGAGCAGGTGGTTCTGGCGTGCTCGGCAGGTGCTTCCGGTGTCATTGGCATGTGGTTCCGGCATGTCTAAGAGGTGGTTCCGCCATGCCCGGCAGATGATTCCGGAGTGTTCGGCAAGTGGTTCTGGCGTAGCCGGCAGGCGATTTTGCATGTCCGGCAATGGTTCCGGCGAGTCGAGCCGGTGGTTCCGGCATGTCCAGCAGGTGGTTCCGGCATGCCCGGCAGGTGATTCCGGAGTGTCCGTCATGTGGTTCTGGCACCTCTTAGAGGTGGTTCCGGCATGCCCGGCAGGTGATTCCGGAGTGTCCAGCATGGGGTTCTGGCATCTCTGAGAGGTGTTTCCGGCATGCCCGGCATGTGGTTCCGGAGTGTCTGCCGAGTGGTTCTGGCGTAGCCGGCAGGTGATTTTGGCGTGTCCAGCAGGTGGTTTTGGCGAGTCGAGCAGGTGGTTCTGGCGTGTCCGGCAGGTGGTTCTGGCGTGACCGGCACGAGGTTCTGGCACGTCTGAGAGTTGGTTCCGGCATGCCCGACAGGTGATTCCGGAGGTTCCGCCACGTGGTTCTGGTGTAGCGGGCAGGTGATTTTGGCGTGTCAGGAAGTTGGTTCCGGCTAGTTGAGCAGGTGGATCAGGCGTGCTCGCCAGGGGGTTCAGGCGGGTCTGGCAGGTGGTTTCGGTCTGTTCGGGGAGTGGTTCCCGCATCTCAGGCTCATGGTTCTGGCACGTCTGAGAGGTGGTTCCGGCCGGCCGGAGAGGTGTTTCCTGAGTGTCCGCCAAGTGTTTCTGGCGTAGCTGAAATGTGATGTTGGCGTGACAGGCAGGTGGTTCCAGCCAGCCCGGCAGGTGATTCCTGAGTGTCTGCCGTGTGGTTCTGGCGTAGCTGGCAGGTGATTTTGGTGTGTCCAGCAGGTGGTTCTGGCGAGCTAAGCAGGTGGTACCAGCGTGTCCGGAACATGGTTCTGGCATGTCTGAGAGATGTTTCCGTCATGCCACACAGGTGATTCCTTAGTGTCCGGCATGTGGTTCTGGCACCTCTGAGAGGTGGTTCCGGCATGCCCGGCAGGTGATTCCGGAGTGTCTGCCGAGTGGTTTTGGCGTAGTCGCCATGTGATTATGTCGTGTCCAGCAGGTGGTTCTGGGGAGTCTATCAGGTGGTTTCGGCATAATCGGCAGGTGGTACCGGCGTGGCCGAACATGGTTCTGGCAAGTCTGTGAGGTGGTTCCGGCATGCCCGACAGGTGTTACCGGTGTGTTCGCCAACTGGTTCTGGCGTAGCCATCAGGTCATTTTGCATGTCCGGCGGTGGTTCCGGAGAGTCGAACCGGTGGTTCCGGCATGTCCGGCAGGTGATTCCGGCATGTCCAGCAGGTGGTTCCGGCATGCCCGGCAGGTGATTCCGGAGTGTCCGGCATATGGTTCTGGCACCTCTGAGAGGTTGTTCCGGCATGCCCGGCAGGTGATGCCGGAGTCTCGGCATTTGGTTCTGGCACCTCTGAGAGGTGGTTCCGGAATGCCTGGCATGTGATTCCGGAGTGTTCCCCAAGTGGTTCTGGCATAGCCGGCAGGTGATTTTGCATGTCCGGCAATGGTTCCGGCGAGTCGAGCCGGTGGTTCCGGCATGTCCGGCAGGTGGTTCCAGCATGCCTGGCAGGTGATTCCGGAGTGTCCGGCATGTGGTTCTGGCACCTCTGAGAGGTGGTTCCCGCATGCCCGGCAGGTGATACCGGAGTGATCGCCAAGTGGTTCTGGCGTAGCCGGCAGGTGATTTGGCATGTCCGGCAATGCTTCCGGCGAGTCGAGCCGGTGGTTCCGGAATGTCCGGCAGGTGGTTCCGGCATGTCCGGCAGGTGGTCCGGCATGTATAGCACGTGGTTCCAGCATGCCCGGCAGGTGATTCGGGAGTGTCCGGCATGTGGTTCTGGCACCTCTGAGAGGTGGTTCCGGCATGCCCAGCAGGTGATTCCGGAGTGTTCGGCATGTGGTTCTGGCACCTCTGAGAGGTGGTTCCGGCATGCCCGGCAGGTGGTTCCGGAGTGTCTGCCGAGTGGTTCTGGCGTAGTCAGCAGGTGATTCTGGCGTGTCCAGCAGGTGGTTCTGGGGAGTGGATCAGGTGGTTCCGGCATGCTCGGCAGGTGGTACCGGCGTGTCCGGAACATGGTTCTGGCAAGTCTGAGAGGCGGTTCCAGCGTGCCCGACAGGTGATTCCGGAGTGTTCGCCAAGTGGTTCTGGCGTAGCCGGCAGGTCATTTTGCATGTCCGGCGGTGGTTCCGGCGAGTCGAGCCGGTGGTTCCGGCGTGTCCGGCAGGTGGTTGTGACGTGACCGGCACGAGGTTCTGGCACGTCTGAGAGTTGGTTCCGGCATGTCCGGCAGGTGGTTCCGGCATGTCCTGCACGTGGTTCCGCCATGCCCGGCAGGTGATTCCGGAGTGTTCGCCAAGTGCTTCTGGCGTAGCCGGCAGGTCATTTTGCATGTCCGACGGTGGTTCCGGCGAGTCGAGCCGCTCGTTCCGGCGTGTCCGGCAGGTGGTTTTGGCGTGACCGGCACGAGGTTCTGGCACGTCTGAGAGTTGGTTCCGGCATGCCCGACAGGTGATTCCGGAGTGTCCGCCACGTGGTTCTGGCGTACCCGGCAGGTGATTTTGGCGTTTCTGGCAGGTGTTTCTTGCAAGTCGAGCATTTTGCTCAGGCATGCTCAGCAGGTGCTTCCGGCGTGTCTGGCACGTGGTTCTGGTGTGTCTGAGAGCTGGTTCTGGCATGTCCGGCAGATGATTCCGGAGTGTCCACCAAGTGGTTGTGGCATACCCGGCAGGTGATTTTAGCGTGTCAGGTAGGTGGTTCCAGCGAGTCGAGTAGGTGGTTCCGGCGTGCTCGGCAGGTGGTTCAGGCGGGTCTGGCAGGTGGTTTCGGTCTGTTCGGGGTGTGGTTCCGGCATCTCAGGCACATGGTTCTGGCACGTCTGATAGGTGGTTCTGGCCGGCCCGACAGGTGTTTCCATGGTGTCCGCCAAGTGGTTCTGGCATAGCTGGCAGGTGATGTTGGCGTGACCAGCAGGTGGTTCCAACAAGCCCGGCAGGTGATTCCGGAGTGTCTGCCGAGTGGTTCTGGCGTAGCCGGCAGGTGATTTTGGCGTGTCCAGCAGGTGGTTTTGGCGAGTCGAGCAGGTGGTTCTGGCGTGCTCGGCAGGTGCTTCCGGTGTCATTGGCATGTGGTTCCGGCATGTCTGAGAGGTGGTTCGGCCATGCCCGGCAGGTGATTCCGGAGTGTCCGGCATGGGGTTCTGGCACCTCTGAGAGGTGGTTCCGGCATGCCCGGCAGGTGATATCGGAGTGTTCGCCATGTGGTTCTGGCGTTGCCGGCAGGTGATTTGGCATGTCCGGCAATGGTTCCGGCGAGTCGAGCCGGTGGTTCCGGAATGTCCGGCAGGTGGTTCCGGCATGTCCGGCAGGTGGTTCCAGCATGTCCAGCATGTGGTTCCAGCATGCCAGGCAGGTGATTCCGGAGTGTCCGGCATGTGGTTCTGGCACCTCTGAGAGCTGGTTCCGGCATGCCCGGCAGGTGATACCGGAGTCTCCGGCATTTGGTTCTGGCACCTCTGAGAGGTGGTTCCGGAATGCGTGGCCTGTGATTCCGGAGTGTCTGCCGAGTGGTTCTGGCGTAGCCGGCAGTTGATTGTGGCGTGTCCACTAGGTGGTTCTGGGGAGTGGATCAGCTGGTTCCGGCATACTCGGCAGGGTGTACCGGCGTGTCCAGAACATGGTTCTGGCAAGTCTGAGAGGTGGTTCCGGCACGCACGACAGGTGATTCCGGAGCGTCCGCCAAGTGTTTCTGGCGTACCCGGCAGGTGATTTTGGCATGTCCGACAGGTGTTTCTTGCGAGTCGAGCAGGTGGCTGAGGCATGCTCAGCTGGCGCTTCCGGCGTCTCTGGCACGTGATTCTGGTGTGTCTGAGAGCTGGTTCTGGCATCTCCGGCAGATGATTCCGGAGTGTCCACCAAGTGGTTCTGGTATACCTGGCAGGTGATTTTGGCGTGTCAGGAAGGTGGTTCCGGCTAGTTGAGCAGGTGGATCAGGCGTGCTCGCCAGGGAGTTCAGGCGGGTTTGGCAGGTGGTTTCGGTCTGTTCGGGGAGTGGTTCCGGCATCTCAGGCACATGGTTCTGGCACGTCTGATAGGTGGTTCCGGCCGGCCCGACAGGTTTTTCCGGAGTGTCCGCCAAGTGGTTTTGGCGTAGCTGAAAGGTGATGTTGGCGTGACCGGCAGGTGGTTCCAGCCAGCCCGGCAGGTGATTCAGGAGTGTCCGTCATGTGGTTCTGGCACCTCTGAGAGGTGGTTCCGGCATGCCCGGCAGTTGGTTACGGAGTGTCTGCCGAGTGGTCTGGCGTGGCCGGCAGGTGATTTTGCATGTCCGGCAATGGTTCCGGCGAGTCGAGCCAGTGGTTCCGGCATGTCCGGCAGGTGGTTCCGGCATGCCCGGCAGGTGATTCCGGAGTGTCCGGCATGTGGTTCTGGCACCTCTGATAGGTGGTTCCCGCATGCCCGGCAGGTGATACCGGAGTGTTCGCCAAGTGGTTCTGGCGTAGCCGGCAGGTGATTTTGCATGTCCGGCAATGGTTCCGGCGATTCGAGCCGGTGGTTCCGGAATGTTCGGCAGGTGGTTCCGGCATGTCCGGCAGGTGGTTCCGGCATGTCCAGCACGTGGTTCCAGCATGCCCTGCAGGTGATTCCGGAGGGTCCGGCATGTGGTTCTGGCACCTCTGAGAGGTCGTTCCGGCATGCCCGGCAGGTGATACCGGAGTGTCCGGCATTTGGTTCTGGCACCTCTGAGAGGTGGATCCGGAATGCCTGGCATGTGATTCTGGAGTGTCTGCCGAGTGGTTCTGGAGTAGCCGGGATGTGATTTTGGCATGTCCAGCAGGTGGTTCCGGCGAGCTCGGCAGGTGGTTCCGGCATGTCCGGAACATGTTTCTGGCTCGTCTGAGAGATGGTTCTTGCATGCCCGGCAGGTGATTCCGGAGTGTCCGGCATGTGGTTCTGGCACCTCTGAGAGATGGTTCCGGAATGCCTGGCATGTGATTCCGGAGTGTCTGCCGAGTGGTTCTGGCGTAGCCGGCAGTTGATTTTGGCGTGTCCACTAGGTGGTTCTGGGGAGTGGATCAGCTGGTTCCGGCATACACGGCAGGTGGTACCGGCGTGTCCAGAACATGGTTCTGGCAAGTCTGAGAGGTGGTTCCGGCACGCCCGACAGGTGATTCCGGAGCGTCCGCCAAGTGTTTCTGGCATACCCGGCAGGTGATTTTGGCATGTCCGAGAGGTGTTTCTTGCGAGTCGAGCAGGTGGCTGAGGCATGCTCAGCTGGTGCTTCCGGCATCTCTGGCACGTGGTTCTGGTGTGTCTGAGAGCTGGTTCTGGCATCTCCGGCAGATGATTCCGGAGTGTCCACCAAGTGGTTGTGGCATACCCGGCAGGTGATTTTAGCGTGTCAGGTAGGTGGTTCCAGCGAGTCGAGTAGGTGGTTCCGGCGTGCTCGGCAGGTGGTTCAGGCGGGTATGGCAGGTGGTTTCGGTCTGTTCGGGGTGTGGTTCCGGCATCTCAGGCACATGGTTCTGGCACGTCTGATAGGTGGTTCCGGCCGGCCCGACAGGTGTTTCCATGTTGTCCGCCAAGTGGTTCTGGCATAGCTGGCAGGTGATGTTGGCGTGACCGGCAGGTGGTTCCAGCCAGCCTGGCCGGTGATTCCGAAGTGTTCACCAAATGGTTGTGGCGTAGCCGGAAGGTGATTTTGGCGTGTCCAGCAGGTGGTTTTGGCGAGTCGAGCAGGTGGTTCTGGCGTGCTCGGCAGGTGCTTCCGGTGTCATTGGTATGTGGTTCCGGCATGTCTGAGAGGTGGTTCCGCCATGCCCGGCAGGTGATTCCGGAGTGTTCGCCAAGTGGTTCTGGCGTAGCCGGCAGGTCATTTTGCATGTCCGGCGGTGGTTCCGGCGAGTCGAGCCGGTGGTTCCGGCGTGTCCGGCAGGTGGTTGTGACGTTACCGGCACGAGGTTCTGGCACGTCTGAGAGTTGGTTCCAGCATGTCCGGCAGGTGGTTCCGGCATGTCCTGCACGTGGTTCCGCCATGCCCGGCAGGTGATTCCGGAGTGTTCGCCAAGTGCTTCTGGCGTAGCCGGCAGGTCATTTTGCATGTCCGACGGTGGTTCCGGCGAGTCGAGCCGCTCGTTCCGGCGTGTCCGGCAGGTGGTTGTGACGTTACCGGCACGAGGTTCTGGCACGTCTGAGAGTTGGTTCCGGCATGTCCGGCAGGTGGTTCCGGCATGTCCTGCACGTGGTTCCGCCATGCCCGGCAGGTGATTCCGGAGTGTTCGCCAAGTGCTTCTGGCGTAGCCGGCAGGTCATTTTGCATGTCCGACGGTGGTTCCGGCGAGTCGAGCCGCTCGTTCCGGCGTGTCCGGCAGGTGGTTTTGGCGTGACCGGCACGAGGTTCTGGCACGTCTGAGAGTTGGTTCCGGCATGCCCGACAGGTGATTCCGGAGTGTCCGCCACGTGGTTCTGGCGTACCCGGCAGGTGATTTTGGCGTGTCAGGAAGGTGGTTCCGGGTAGTTGAGCAGGTGGATCAGGCGTGCTCGCCAGGGGGTTCATGCGGGTCTGGCAGGTGGTTTCGGTCTGTTCGGGGAGTGGTTCCGGCATCTCAGGCTCATGGTTCTGGCACGTCTGAGAGGTGGTTCCGGCCAGCCCGACAGGTGTTTCCATGGTGTCCGCCAAGTGGTTCTGGCATAGCTGGCAGGTGATGTTGGCGTGACCAGCAGGTGGTTCCAGCAAGCCCGGCAGGTGATTCCGGAGTGTCTGCCGAGTGGTTCTGGCGTAGCCGGCAGGTGATTTTGGCGTGTCCAGCAGGTGGTTTTGGCGAGTCGAGCAGGTGGTTCTGGCGTGCTCGGCAGGTGCTTCCGGTGTCATTGGCATGTGGTTCCGGCATGTCTGAGATGTGGTTCGGCCATGCCCGGCAGGTGATTCCGGAGTTTTCGCCAAGTGGTTCTGGCGTAGTTGGCAGGTGATTTTGCATGTCTGGCAATGGTCCCGGCGAGTCGAGCCGCTGGTTCCGGCATGTCCAGAAGGTGGTTCCGGCATGCCCGGCAGGTGATTCCGGAGTGTCCGGCATGTGGTTCTGGCACCTCTGAGAGGTGGTTCCGGCATGCCCGGCAGGTGATTCCGGATGGTCCGGCATGTGGTTCTGGCACCTCTGAGAGGTGGTTCCGGCATGCCCGGCAGGTGACTCCGGAGTGTCTGCCGAGTGGTTCTGGCGTAGTCGGCAGGTAATTCTGGGGTGTCCAGCAGGTGTTCTGGGGAGTGGATCAGGTGTTTCCGGCATACTCGGCAGGTGGTACCGGCGTGTCCAGAACATGGTTCTGGCAAGTCTGAGAGGCGGTTCCGGCATGCCCGACAGGTGATTCCGGAGTGTTCGCCAAGTGGTTCTGGCGTAGCCGGCAGGTCATTTTGCATGTCCAGCATTGGTTCCGGCGAGTCGAGCCGGTGGTTCCGGCGTGTCCGGCAGGTGGTTCTGGCGTGACCGGCACGAGGTTCTGGCACGTCTGAGTGTTGGTTCCGGCATGCCCGACAGGTGATTCCGGAGTGTCCGCCACATGGTTCTGGCGTACCCGGCAAGTGATTTTGGCGTATCTGACAGGTGTTTCTTGCAAGTCGAGCATTTGGCTCAGGCATGCTCAGCAGGTGATTCCGGCTTGTCTGGCACGTGGTTCTGGTGTGTCTGAGAGCTGGTTCTGGCATGTCCGGCACATGATTCCGGAGTGTCCACCAAGTGGTTGTGGCATACCCGGCAGGTGATTTTAGCGTGTCAGGTAGGTGGTTCGAGCGAGTCGAGTAGGTGGTTCCGGCTTGCTCGGCAGGTGGTTCAGGCGGGTCTGGCAGGTGGTTTCGGTCTGTTCGGGGTGTGGTTCCGGCATCTCAGGCACATGGTTCTGGCACGTCTGATAGGTGGTTCCGGCCGGCCCGACAGGTGTTTCCATGTTGTCCGCCAAGTGGTTCTGGCATAGCTGGCAGGTGATGTTGGCGTGCCCGGCAGGTGGTTCCAGCCAGCCCTGCAGGGGATTCCGAAGTGTTCACCAAATGGTTGTGGCGTAGCCGGCAGGTGATTTTGGCGTGTCCAGCAGGTGGTTTTGGTGAGTCGAGCAGGTGGTTCTGGCGTGCTCGGCAGGTGCTTCCGGTGTCATTGGCATGTGGTTCCGGCATGTCTGAGAGGTGGTTCGGCATGCCCGGCAGGTGGTTCCGGAGTGTCTGCCGAGTGGTTCTGGAGCCAGCCCGGCAGGTGTTCCCGAAGAGTTCACCAAATGGTTGTGGCGTAGCCAGCAATTGATTTTGGCGTGTCAGGAAGGTGGTTCCGGCTAGTTGAGCAGGTGGATCAGGCGTGCTCGCCAGGGGGTTCAGGCGGGTCTGGCAGGTGGTTTCGGTCTGTTCGGGGAATGGTTCCGGCATCCCAGGCACATGGTTCTGGCACGTCTGAGAGGTGGTTCCGGCCGGCCGGAGAGGTGTTTCCGGAGTGTCCGCCAAGTGGTTCTGGCGTAGCTGAAAGATGATGTTGGCGTGACCAGCAGGTGTTTCCAGCCAGCCTGGCAGGTGATTCCGGAGTGTCTGCCGTGTGGTTCTGGCGTAGATGGCAGGTGATTTTGGCGTGTCCAGCAGGTGGTTCCGGCGAGCTCGGCAGGTGGTACCAGCGTGTCCGGAACATGGTTCTGGCACGTCTGAGGGATGGTTCCGTCATGCCAGGCAGGTGATTCCGGAGTGTCCGGCATGTGGTTCTGGCACCTCTGAGAGGTGGTTCCGGCATGCCCGGCAGGTGATTCCGGAGTGTCCGGCATGTGGTTCTGGCACCTCTGAGAGGTGGGTCCGGCATTCCCGGCAGGTGATACCGGAGTGTTTGCCAAGTGGTTCTGGCGTAGCGGGCAGGTGATTTTGCATGTCCGGCAATGGTTCCGGCGAGTTGAGCCGGTGGTTCCGGAATGTCCGGCATGTGGTTCCGGCATGTCCGGCAGGTGGTTCAGGCATGTCCAGCACGTGGTTCCAGCATGCCCGTCAGGTGATTCCGGAGTGTCCGTCATGTGGTTCTGGCACCTCTGAGACGTGGTTCCGGCATGCCCGACAGGTGATACCGGAGTCTCCGGCATTTGGTTCTGGCACCTCTGAGAGGTGGTTCCGGAATGCCTGGCATGTGATTCCGGAGTGTCTGCCGAGTGGTTCTGGCTTAGCCGGCAGTTGATTTTGGCGTGTCCCCTGTGGTTCTGGGGAGTGGATCATCTGGTTCCGGCATACTCGGCAGGTGGTACCGGCGTGTCCAGAACATGGTTCTGGCAAGTCTGAGAGGTGGTTCCGGCACGCCCGACAGGTGATTCCGGAGCGTCCGCCAAGTGTTTCTGGCGTACCCGGCAGGTGATTTTGGCATGTCCGACAGGTGTTTCTTGCGAGTCGAGCAGGTGGCTGAGGCATGCTCAGCTGGCGCTTCCGGCGTCTCTGGCACGTGATTCTGGTGTGTCTGAGAGCTGGTTCTGGCATCTCCGGCAGATGATTCCGGAGTGTCCACCAAGTGGTTCTGGTATACCTGGCAGGTGATTTTGGCGTGTCAGGAAGGTGGTTCTGGCTAGTTGAGCAGGTGGATCAGGCGTGCTCGCCAGGGAGTTCAGGCGGGTTTGGCAGGTGGTTTCGGTCTGTTCGGGGAGTGGTTCCGGCATCTCAGGCACATGGTTCTGGCACGTCTGATAGGTGGTTCCGGCCGGCCCGACAGGTTTTTCCGGAGTGTCCGCCAAGTGGTTTTGGCGTAGCTGAAAGGTGATGTTGGCGTGACCGGCAGGTGGTTCCAGCCAGCCCGGCAGGTGATTCAGGAGTGTCCGTCATGTGGTTCTGGCATCTCTGAGAGGTGGTTCCGGCATGCCCGGCAGTTGGTTACGGAGTGTCTGCCGAGTGGTCTGGCGTGGCCGGCAGGTGATTTTGCATGTCCGGCAATGGTTCCGGCGAGTCGAGCCAGTGGTTCCGGCATGTCCGGCAGGTGGTTCCGGCATGCCCGGCAGGTGATTCCGGAGTGTCCGGCATGTGGTTCTGGCACCTCTGATAGGTGGTTCCCGCATGCCCGGCAGGTGATACCGGAGTGTTCGCCAAGTGGTTCTGGCGTAGCCGGCAGGTGATTTTGCATGTCCGGCAATGGTTCCGGCGAATCGAGCCGGTGGTTCCGGAATGTTCGGCAGGTGGTTCCGGCATGTCCGGCAGGTGGTTCCGGCATGTCCAGCACGTGGTTCCAGCATGCCCTGCAGGTGATTCCGGAGGGTCCGGCATGTGGTTCTGGCACCTCTGAGAGGTCGTTCCGGCATGCCCGGCAGGTGATACCGGAGTGTCCGGCATTTGGTTCTGGCACCTCTGAGAGGTGGATCCGGAATGCCTGGCATGTGATTCTGGAGTGTCTGCCGAGTGGTTCTGGAGTAGCCGGGATGTGATTTTGGCATGTCCAGCAGGTGGTTCCGGCGAGCTCGGCAGGTGGTTCCGGCATGTCCGGAACATGGTTCTGGCTCGTCTGAGAGATGGTTCTTGCATGCCCGGCAGGTGATTCCGGAGTGTCCGGCATGTGGTTCTGGCACCTCTGAGAGATGGTTCCGGAATGCCTGGCATGTGATTCCGGAGTGTCTGCCGAGTGGTTCTGGCGTAGCCGGCAGTTGATTTTGGCGTGTCCACTAGGTGGTTCTGGGGAGTGGATCAGCTGGTTCCGGCATACACGGCAGGTGGTACCGGCGTGTCCAGAACATGGTTCTGGCAAGTCTGAGAGGTGGTTCCGGCACGCCCGACAGGTGATTCCGGAGCGTCCGCCAAGTGTTTCTGGCATACCCGGCAGGTGATTTTGGCATGTCCGAGAGGTGTTTCTTGCGAGTCGAGCAGGTGGCTGAGGCATGCTCAGCTGGTGCTTCCGGCATCTCTGGCACGTGGTTCTGGTGTGTCTGAGAGCTGGTTCTGGCATCTCCGGCAGATGATTCCGGAGTGTCCACCAAGTGGTTGTGGCATACCCGGCAGGTGATTTTAGCGTGTCAGGTAGGTGGTTCCAGCGAGTCGAGTAGGTGGTTCCGGCGTGCTCGGCAGGTGGTTCAGGCGGGTATGGCAGGTGGTTTCGGTCTGTTCGGGGTGTGGTTCCGGCATCTCAGGCACATGGTTCTGGCACGTCTGATAGGTGGTTCCGGCTGGCCCGACAGGTGTTTCCATGTTGTCCGCCAAGTGGTTCTGGCATAGCTGGCAGGTGATGTTGGCGTGACCGGCAGGTGGTTCCAGCCAGCCTGGCCGGTGATTCCGAAGTGTTCACCAAATGGTTGTGGCGTAGCCGGAAGGTGATTTTGGCGTGTCCAGCAGGTGGTTTTGGCGAGTCGAGCAGGTGGTTCTGGCGTGCTCGGCAGGTGCTTCCGGTGTCATTGGCATGTGGTTCCGGCATGTCTGAGAGGTGGTTCCGCCATGCCCGGCAGGTGATTCCGGAGTGTCCGGCATGGGGTTCTGGCACCTCTGAGAGGTGGTTCCGGCATGCCCGGCAGGTGATATCGGAGTGTTCGCCAAGTGGTTCTGGCGTAGCCGGCAGGTGATTTGGCATGTCCGGCAATGGTTCCGGCGAGTCGAGCCGGTGGTTCCGGAATGTCCGGCAGGTGGTTCCGGCATGTCCGGCAGGTGGTTCCGGCATGTCCAGCATGTGGTTCCAGCATGCCAGGCAGGTGATTCCGGAGTGTCCGGCATGTGGTTCTGGCACCTCTGAGAGGTGGTTCCGGCATGCCCGGCAGGTGATACCGGAGTCTCCGGCATTTGGTTCTGGCACCTCTGAGAGGTGGTTCCGGAATGCGTGGCCTGTGATTCCGGAGTGTCTGCCGAGTGGTTCTGGCGTAGCCGGCAGTTGATTGTGGCGTGTCCACTAGGTGGTTCTGGGGAGTGGATCAGCTGGTTCCGGCATACTCGGCAGGGTGTACCGGCGTGTCCAGAACATGGTTCTGGCAAGTCTGAGAGGTGGTTCCGTCACGCCCGACAGGTGATTCCGGAGCGTCCGCCAAGTGTTTCTGGCGTACCCGGCAGGTGATTTTCGCCTGTCCGACAGGTGTATCTTGCGAGTCGAGCAGGTGGCTGAGGCATACTCAGCAGGTGCTTCCGGCGTCTCTGGCACGTGGTTCTGATGTGTCTGAGAGCTGGATCTGGCATCTCCGGCAGATGATTCCGGAGTGTCCACCAAGTGGTTCTTGTATACCTGGCAGGTGATTTTGGCGTGTCAGGAAGGTGGTTCCGGGTAGTTGAGCAGGTGGATCAGGCGTGCTCGCCAGGGGGTTCAGGCGGGTCTGGCAGGTGGTTTCGGTCTGTTCGGGGAGTGGTTCCGGCATCTCAGGCTCATGGTTCTGGCACGTCTGAGAGGTGGTTCCGGCCGGCCCGACAGGTGTTTCCATGGTGTCCGCCAAGTGGTTCTGGCATAGCTGGCAGGTGATGTTGGCGTGACCAGCAGGTGGTTCCAGCAAGCCCGGCAGGTGATTCCGGAGTGTCTGCCGAGTGGTTCTGGCGTAGCCGGCAGGTGATTTTGGCGTGTCCAGCAGGTGGTTTTGGCGAGTCGAGCAGGTGGTTCTGGCGTGCTCGGCAGGTGCTTCCGGTGTCATTGGCATGTGGTTCCGGCATGTCTGAGATGTGGTTCGGCCATGCCCGGCAGGTGATTCCGGAGTGTTTCGCCAAGTGGTTCTGGCGTAGCCGGCAGGTGATTTTGCATGTCCGGCAATGGTTCCGGCGAGTCGAGCCGGTGGTTCCGGCATGTCCGGCAGGTGGTTCCGGCATGCCCGGCAGGTGATTCCGGAGTGTCCGGCATGTGGTTCTGGCACCTCTGAGAGGTGGTTCCCGCATGCCCGGCAGGTGATACCGGAGTGTTCGCCAAGTGGTTCTGGCGTAGCCGGCAGGTGATTTTGCATGTCCGGCAATGGTTCCGGCGAGTCGAGCCGGTGGTTCCGGAATGTTCGGCAGGTGGTTCCGGCATGTCCGGCAGGTGGTTCCGGCATGTCCAGCACGTGGTTCCAGCATGCCCTGCAGGTGATTCCGGAGGGTCCGGCATGTGGTTCTGGCACCTCTGAGAGGTCGTTCCGGCATGCCCGGCAGGTGATACCGGAGTGTCCGGCATTTGGTTCTGGCACCTCTGAGAGGTGGATCCGGAATGCCTGGCATGTGATTCTGGAGTGTCTGCCGAGTGGTTCTGGAGTAGCCGGGATGTGATTTTGGCATGTCCAGCAGGTGGTTCCGGCGAGCTCGGCAGGTGGTTCCGGCATGTCCGGAACATGGTTCTGGCTCGTCTGAGAGATGGTTCTTGCATGCCCGGCAGGTGATTCCGGAGTGTCCGGCATGTGGTTCTGGCACCTCTGAGAGATGGTTCCGGAATGCCTGGCATGTGATTCCGGAGTGTCTGCCGAGTGGTTCTGGCGTAGCCGGCAGTTGATTTTGGCGTGTCCACTAGGTGGTTCTGGGGAGTGGATCAGCTGGTTCCGGCATACACGGCAGGTGGTACCGGCGTGTCCAGAACATGGTTCTGGCAAGTCTGAGAGGTGGTTCCGGCACGCCCGACAGGTGATTCCGGAGCGTCCGCCAAGTGTTTCTGGCATACCCGGCAGGTGATTTTGGCATGTCCGAGAGGTGTTTCTTGCGAGTCGAGCAGGTGGCTGAGGCATGCTCAGCTGGTGCTTCCGGCATCTCTGGCACGTGGTTCTGGTGTGTCTGAGAGCTGGTTCTGGCATCTCCGGCAGATGATTCCGGAGTGTCCACCAAGTGGTTGTGGCATACCCGGCAGGTGATTTTAGCGTGTCAGGTAGGTGGTTCCAGCGAGTCGAGTAGGTGGTTCCGGCGTGCTCGGCAGGTGGTTCAGGCGGGTATGGCAGGTGGTTTCGGTCTGTTCGGGGTGTGGTTCCGGCATCTCAGGCACATGGTTCTGGCACGTCTGATAGGTGGTTCCGGCTGGCCCGACAGGTGTTTCCATGTTGTCCGCCAAGTGGTTCTGGCATAGCTGGCAGGTGATGTTGGCGTGACCGGCAGGTGGTTCCAGCCAGCCTGGCCGGTGATTCCGAAGTGTTCACCAAATGGTTGTGGCGTAGCCGGAAGGTGATTTTGGCGTGTCCAGCAGGTGGTTTTGGCGAGTCGAGCAGGTGGTTCTGGCGTGCTCGGCAGGTGCTTCCGGTGTCATTGGTATGTGGTTCCGGCATGTCTGAGAGGTGGTTCCGCCATGCCCGGCAGGTGATTCCGGAGTGTTCCCCAAGTGGTTCTGGCATAGCCGGCAGGTGATTTTGCATGTCCGGCAATGGTTCCGGCGAGTCGAGCCGGTGGTTCCGGCATGTCCGGCAGGTGGTTCCAGCATGCCTGGCAGGTGATTCCGGAGTGTCCGGCATGTGGTTCTGGCACCTCTGAGAGGTGGTTCCCGCATTCCCGGAAGGTGATACCGGAGTGATCGCCAAGTGGTTCTGGCGTAGCCGGCAGGTGATTTGGCATGTCCGGCAATGATTCCGGCGAGTCGAGCCGGTGGTTCCAGAATGTCCGGCAGGTGGTTCCGGCATGTCCGGCAGGTGGTCCGGCATGTATAGCACGTGGTTCCAGCATGCCCGGCAGGTGATTCGGGAGTGTCCGGCATGTGGTTCTGGCACCTCTGAGAGGTGGTTCCGGCATGTCCGGCAGGTGGTTCCAGCATGCCTGGCAGGTGATTCCGGAGTGTCCGGCATGTGGTTCTGGCACCTCTGAGAGGTGGTTCCCGCATTCCCGGCAGGTGATACCGGAGTGATCGCCAAGTGGTTCTGGCGTAGCCGGCAGGTGATTTGGCATGTCCGGCAATGCTTCCGGCGAGTCGAGCCGGTGGTTCCGGAATGTCCGGCAGGTGGTTCCGGCATGTCCGGCAGGTGGTCCGGCATGTATAGCACGTGGTTCCAGCATGCCCGGCAGGTGATTCGGGAGTGTCCGGCATGTGGTTCTGGCACCTCTGAGAGGTGGTTCCGGCATGCCCGGCAGGTGATTCCGGAGTGTTCGGCATGTGGTTCTGGCACCTCTGAGAGGTGGTTCCGGCATGCCCGGCAGGTGGTTCCGGAGTGTCTGCCGAGTGATTCTGGCGTAGTCGGCAGGTGATTCTGGCGTGTCCAGCAGGTGGTTCTGGGGAGTGGATCAGGTGGTTCCGGCATACTCGGCAGGTGGTACCGGCGTGTCCGGAACATGGTTCTGGCAAGTCTGAGAGGCGGTTCCGGCGTGCCCGACAGGTGATTCCGGAGTGTTCGCCAAGTGGTTCTGGCGTAGCCGGCAGGTCATTTTGCATGTCCGGCGGTGGTTCCGGCGAGTCGAGCCGGTGGTTCCGGCGTGTCCGGCAGGTGGTTGTGACGTTACCGGCACGAGGTTCTGGCACGTCTGAGAGTTGGTTCCGGCATGTCCGGCAGGTGGTTCCGGCATGTCCTGCACGTGGTTCCGCCATGCCCGGCAGGTGATTCCGGAGTGTTCGCCAAGTGCTTCTGGCGTAGCCGGCAGGTCATTTTGCATGTCCGACGGTGGTTCCGGCGAGTCGAGCCGCTCGTTCCGGCATGTCCAGCAGGTGGTTCCGGCATGCCCGGCAGGTGATTCCGGAGTGTCCGGCATGTGGTTCTGGCACCTCTGAGAGGTGGTTCCGGCATGCCCGGCAAGTGATACCGGAGTCTCCGGCATTTGGTTCTGGCACCTCTGAGAGGTGGTTCCGGAATGCCTGGCATGTGATTCCCGAGTGACTGCCGAGTGGTTCTGGCGTAGCCGGCAGGTGATTTTCGCGTGTCCAGCAGGTGGTTCCCCCGAGCTCAGCAGGTGGTTCCGGCATTTCCGGAGCATGGTTCTGGCAAGTCTGAGAGATGGTTCCGGCATGTCCGGCAGGGGATTCCGGAGTGTCCGGCATGTGGTTCTGGCACCTCTGAGAGGTGGTTCCGGCATGCCCGGCAGTTGGTTACGGAGTGTCTGCCGAGTGGTTCTGGAGTAGCCGGCAGATGATTCTGGCGTATCCAGCAGGTGGTTCTGGGGAGTGGATCAGGTGGTTGTGGCATACTCGGCAGGTGGTACCGGCGTGTCCGGAACATGGTTCTGGCAAGTCTGAGAGGTGGTTCCGGCATGCCCGACAGGTGATTCCGGAGTGTTCGCCAAGTGGTTGTGGCGTAGCCGGCAGGTCATTTTGCATGTCCGGCGGTGGTTCTGGCGAGTCGAGCCGGTGGTTGCGGCGTATCCAGCAGGTGTTTCCGGTCTTTCCGGCAGGTGGTTCTGGCGTGACCGGCACGAGGTTCTGGCACGTCTGAGAGTTGGTTCCGGCATGCCCGACAGGTGATTCCGGAGTGTCCGCCACGTGGTTCTGGCATACCCGGCAGGTGATTTTGGCGTGTCTGGCAGGTGTTTCTTCCAAGTCGAGCATTTGGCTCAGGCATGCTCAGCAGGTGCTTCCGGCGTGTCTGGCACGTGGTTCTGGTGTGTCTGAGAGCTGGTTCTGGCATGTCCGGCAGATGATTCCGGAGTGTCCACCAAGTGGTTGTGGCATACCCGGCAGGTGATTTTAGCGTGTCAGGTAGGCGGTTCCCACGAGTCGAGTAGGTGGTTCCGGCGGGCACGGCAGGTGGTTCAGGCGGGTCTGGCAGGTGGTTTCGGTCTGTTCGGGTTGTGGTTCCGGCATCTCAGGCACATGGTTCTGGCACGTCTGAGAGGTGGTTCCAGCGGGCCCTACAGGTGTTTCCGGAGTGTCCGCCAAGTGGTTCCAGCGTAGCTGAAAGGTCATGTTGGCGTGACCGGCATGAGGTTCCAGCCAGCCCGGCAGGTGATTCCGGAGTGTCTGCTGAATGGTTCTGGCGTAGCCGGCAGCTGATTTTGGCGTGTCCAGCAGGTGGTTCCGGCGAGCTCGGCAGGTGGTACCGGCGTGTCTGGAACATGGTTCTGGCACGTGTGACAGATGGTTCCGGCATGCCCGGCAGGTGACTCCGGAGTGTCCGGCATGTGGTTCTGGCACCTCTGAGAGGTGGTTCCGGCATGCCCGGCAGGTGGTTCCGGAGTGTCTGCCGAGTGGTTCTGGCGTAGCCGGCAGGTGATTCTGGGGTGTTCAGCAGGTGGTTCTGGGGAGTGGATCAGGTGGTTCCGGCATACTCGGCAGGTGGTACCGGCGTGTCCTGAACATGGTTCTGGCACGTCTGAGAGTTGCTTTCGGCATGCCCGACAGGTGATTCCGGAGTGTCTGCCACGTGGTTCTGGCGTACCCGGCAGGTGATTTTGGCGTGTCTGGCAGGTGTTTCTTGTTAGTCGAGCATTTGGCTCAGGCATGCTCAGCAGGTGCTTCCGGCGTGTCTGTCACGTGGTTCTGGTGTGTCTGAGAGCTGGTTCCGGCATGTCCGGCAGATGATTCCGGAGTGTCCACCAAGTTATTGTGGCATACCCGGCAGGTGATTTTAGCGTGTCAGGTAGATGGTTCCAGCGAGTCGAGTAGGTGGATCAGGCGTGCTCGCCAGGGGGTTCTGGCGGGTCTGGCAGGTTGTTTCGGTCTGTTCGGGGTGTGGTTCCGGCATCTCAGGCACATGGTTCTGGCACGTCTGAGAAGTGGTTCCGGCCGGCCCGACTGGTGTTTCCATGGTGTCCGCCAAGTGGTTCTGGCATAGCTGGTAGGTGATGTTGGTGTGACCGGCAGGTGGTTCCAGCCAGCCCGGCAGGTGATTCCGAAGAGTTCACCAAATGGTTGTGGCGTAGCCGGAAGGTGATTTTGGCGTGTCCAGCAGGTGGTTTTGGCGAGTCGAGCAGGTGGTTCTGGCGTGCTCGGCAGGTGCTTCCAGTGTCATTGGCATGTGGTTCCGGCATGTCTGAGAGGTGGTTCCGCCATGCCCGGCAGATGATTCCGGAGTGTTCGCCAAGTGGTTCTGGCATAGCCGGCAGGTCATTTTGCATGTCCGGCGGGGGTTCCGGCCAGTCGAGCCGGTGGTTCCGGCGTATGCGGCTGGAGGTTCTGGCGGGAGGGGCACGAGGTTCTGGCACGTCTGAGAGTTGGTTCCGGCATGCCCGACAGGTGATTCCAGAGTGTCCGCCACGTGGTTTTGGCGTACCCGGAAGGTGATTTTGGCTTGTCTGGAAGGCGTTTCTTGCAAGTCGATCATTTGGCTCAGGCATGCTCAGCAGGTGCTTCCGGCGTGTCTGGCACGTTGTTCTGGTGTGTCTGAGAGCTGGTTCTGGCATGTCTGGCAGATGATTCCGGAGTGTCCACCAAGTGGTTGTGGCATACCCGGCAGGTGATTTTAGCGTGTCAGGTAGGTGGTTCCAGCGAGTCGAGTAGGTGGTTCCGGCGTGCTCGGCAGGTGGTTCAGGCGGGTCTGGCAGGTGGTTTCGGTCTGTTCGGGGTGTGGTTCCAGCATCTCAGGCTCATGGTTCTGGCACGTCTGAGAGGTGGTTCCGGCCGGCCCGACAGGTGTTACCATGGTGTCCGCCAAGTGGTTCAGGCATAGCTGGCAGGTGATGTTGGCGTGACCGGCAGGTGGTCCAGCCAGCCCGGCAGGTGATCCAAAGTGTTCACCAAATGGTTGTGGCGTAGCCGGAAGGTGATTTTGGCGTGTCCGACAGGTGGTTTTGGCGAGTCGAGCAGGTGGTTCTGGCGTGCTCGGCAGGTGCTTCCGGTGTCATTGGCATGCGGTTCCGGCATGTCTGAGAGGTGGTTTCGCCATGCCCGGCAGGTGATTCCGGAGTGTTCACCAAGTGGTTCTGGCATAGCCGGCAGGTGATTTTGCATGTCCGGCAATGGTTCCGGCGAGTCGAGCCGGTGGTTCCGGCATGTCCAGCAGGTGGTTCCCCCATGCCCGGCAGGTGATTCCGGAGTATCCGGCATGTGGTTCTGGCACCTCTGAGAGGTGGTTCCGGCATGCCCGGCCGGTGATACTGGAGTGTCCGGCATTTGGTTCTGGCACCTCTGAGAGGTGGTTCCGGAATGCCTGGCATGTGATTCCCGAGTGTCTGCCGAGTGGTTCTGGCGTAGCCGGCAGGTGATTTTGGCGTGTCCAGCAGGTGGTTCCCCCGAGCTCGGCAGGTGGTTCCGGCATGTCCAGCAGGAGGTTCCCCCATGCCCGGCATGTGATTCCGGAGTGTCCGGCATGTGGTTCTGGCACCTCTGAGAGCTGGTTCCGGCATGCCTGGCAGGTGATACCGGAGTGTCCGGCATGTGGTTCTGGCACCTCTGAGAGGTGGTTCCGGCATGCCCGGCAGTTGTTTACGGAGTGTCTGCCTAGTGGTTCTGGAGTAGCCGGCAGGTGATTCTGGCGTATCCAGCAGGTGGCTCTGGGGAGTGGATCAGGTGGTTGTGGCATACTCGGCAGGTGGTACCGGCGTGTCCGGAACATGGTTCTGGCAAGTCTGAGAGGTGGTTCCGGCATGCCCGACAGGTGATTCCGGAGTGTTCGCCAAGTGGTTGTGGCGTAGCCGGCAGGTCATTTTGCATGTCCGGCGGTGGTTCTGGCGAGTCGAGCCGGTGGTTGCGGCGTATCCAGCAGGTGTTTCCGGTCTTTCCGGCAGGTGGTTCTGGCGTGACCGGCACGAGGTTCTGGCACGTCTGAGAGTTGGTTCCGGCATGCCCGACAGGTGATTCCGGAGTGTCCGCCACGTGGTTCTGGCATACCCGGCAGGTGATTTTGGCGTGTCTGGCAGGTGTTTCTTCCAAGTCGAGCATTTGGCTCAGGCATGCTCAGCAGGTGCTTCCGGCGTGTCTGGCACGTGGTTCTGGTGTGTCTGAGAGCTGGTTCTGGCATGTCCGGCAGATGATTCCGGAGTGTCCACCAAGTGGTTGTGGCATACCCGGCAGGTGATTTTAGCGTGTCAGGTAGGCGGTTCCCGCGAGTCGAGTAGGTGGTTCCGGCGGGCACGGCAGGTGGTTCAGGCGGGTCTGGCAGGTGGTTTCGGTCTGTTCGGGTTGTGGTTCCGGCATCTCAGGCACATGGTTCTGGCACGTCTGAGAGGTGGTTCCAGCGGGCCCTACAGGTGTTTCCGGAGTGTCCGCCAAGTGGTTCCAGCGTAGCTGAAAGGTCATGTTGGCGTGACCGGCATGAGGTTCCAGCCAGCCCGGCAGGTGATTCCGGAGTGTCTGCTGAATGGTTCTGGCGTAGCCGGCAGCTGATTTTGGCGTGTCCAGCAGGTGGTTCCGGCGAGCTCGGCAGGTGGTACCGGCGTGTCTGGAACATGGTTCTGGCACGTGTGACAGATGGTTCCGGCATGCCCGGCAGGTGACTCCGGAGTGTCCGGCATGTGGTTCTGGCACCTCTGAGAGGTGGTTCCGGCATGCCCGGCAGGTGGTTCCGGAGTGTCTGCCGAGTGGTTCTGGCGTAGCCGGCAGGTGATTCTGGGGTGTTCAGCAGGTGGTTCTGGGGAGTGGATCAGGTGGTTCCGGCATACTCGGCAGGTGGTACCGGCGTGTCCTGAACATGGTTCTGGCACGTCTGAGAGTTGCTTTCGGCATGCCCGACAGGTGATTCCGGAGTGTCTGCCACGTGGTTCTGGCGTACCCGGCAGGTGATTTTGGCGTGTCTGGCAGGTGTTTCTTGTTAGTCGAGCATTTGGCTCAGGCATGCTCAGCAGGTGCTTCCGGCGTGTCTGTCACGTGGTTCTGGTGTGTCTGAGAGCTGGTTCCGGCATGTCCGGCAGATGATTCCGGAGTGTCCACCAAGTTATTGTGGCATACCCGGCAGGTGATTTTAGCGTGTCAGGTAGATGGTTCCAGCGAGTTGAGTAGGTGGATCAGGCGGGCTCGCCAGGGGGTTCTGGCGGGTCTGGCAGGTTGTTTCGGTCTGTTCGGGGTGTGGTTCCGGCATCTCAGGCACATGGTTCTGGCACGTCTGAGAAGTGGTTCCGGCCGGCCCGACTGGTGTTTCCATGGTGTCCGCCAAGTGGTTCTGGCATAGCTGGTAGGTGATGTTGGTGTGACCGGCAGGTGGTTCCAGCCAGCCCGGCAGGTGATTCCGAAGAGTTCACCAAATGGTTGTGGCGTAGCCGGAAGGTGATTTTGGCGTGTCCAGCAGGTGGTTTTGGCGAGTCAAGCAGGTGGTTCTGGCGTGCTCGGCAGGTGCTTCCAGTGTCATTGGCATGTGGTTCCGGCATGTCTGAGAGGTGGTTCCGCCATGTCCGGCAGATGATTCCGGAGTGTTCGCCAAGTGGTTCTGGCATAGCCGGCAGGTCATTTTGCATGTCCGGCGGGGGTTCCGGCCAGTCGAGCCGGTGGTTCCGGCGTATGCGGCTGGAGGTTCTGGCGGGAGGGGCACGAGGTTCTGGCACGTCTGAGAGTTGGTTCCGGCATGCCCGACAGGTGATTCCAGAGTGTCCGCCACGTGGTTTTGGCGTACCCGGAAGGTGATTTTGGCTTGTCTGGAAGGCGTTTCTTGCAAGTCGATCATTTGGCTCAGGCATGCTCAGCAGGTGCTTCCGGCGTGTCTGGCACGTTGTTCTGGTGTGTCTGAGAGCTGGTTCTGGCATGTCTGGCAGATGATTCCGGAGTGTCCACCAAGTGGTTGTGGCATACCCGGCAGGT
The DNA here is from genome assembly GCF_037783145.1 of Equus przewalskii. NCBI lineage: Eukaryota > Metazoa > Chordata > Mammalia > Perissodactyla > Equidae > Equus > Equus przewalskii. The sequence continues at coordinate 48,287 of NW_027228492.1, forward strand.
GATTTTAGCGTGTCAGGTAGGTGGTTCCAGCGAGTCGAGTAGGTGGTTCCGGCGTGCTCAGCAGGTGGTTCAGGCGGGTCTGGCAGGTGGTTTCGGTCTGTTCGGGGTGTGGTTCCAGCATCTCAGGCTCATGGTTCTGGCACGTCTGAGAGGTGGTTCCGGCCGGCCCGACAGGTGTTACCATGGTGTCCGCCAAGTGGTTCAGGCATAGCTGGCAGGTGATGTTGGCGTGACCGGCAGGTGGTCCAGCCAGCCCGGCAGGTGATTCCAAAGTGTTCACCAAATGGTTGTGGCGTAGCCGGAAGGTGATTTTGGCGTGTCCGGCAGGTGGTTTTGGCGAGTCGAGCAGGTGGTTCTGGCGTGCTCGGCAGGTGCTTCCGGTGTCATTGGCATGCGGTTCCGGCATGTCTGAGAGGTGGTTTCGCCATGCCCGGCAGGTGATTCCGGAGTGTTCACCAAGTGGTTCTGGCATAGCCGGCAGGTGATTTTGCATGTCCGGCAATGGTTCCGGCGAGTCGAGCCGGTGGTTCCGGCATGTCCAGCAGGTGGTTCCCCCATGCCCGGCAGGTGATTCCGGAGTATCCGGCATGTGGTTCTGGCACCTCTGAGAGGTGGTTCCGGCATGCCCGGCCGGTGATACTGGAGTGTCCGGCATTTGGTTCTGGCACCTCTGAGAGGTGGTTCCGGAATGCCTGGCATGTGATTCCCGAGTGTCTGCCGAGTGGTTCTGGCGTAGCCGGCAGGTGATTTTGGCGTGTCCAGCAGGTGGTTCCCCCGAGCTCGGCAGGTGGTTCCGGCATGTCCAGCAGGAGGTTCCCCCATGCCCGGCATGTGATTCCGGAGTGTCCGGCATGTGGTTCTGGCACCTCTGAGAGGTGGTTCCGGCATGCCTGGCAGGTGATACTGGAGTGTCCGGCATGTGGTTCTGGCACCTCTGAGAGGTGGTTCCGGCATGCCCGGCAGTTGTTTACGGAGTGTCTGCCTAGTGGTTCTGGAGTAGCCGGCAGGTGATTCTGGCGTTTCCAGCAGGTGGCTCTGGGGAGTGGATCAGGTGGTTCCGGCATACTCGGCAGGTGGTACCGGCGTGTCCGGAACATGGTTCTGGCAAGTCTGAGAGGTGGTTCCGGCATGCCCGACAGGTGATTCCGGAATGTTCGCCAAGTGGTTGTGGCATAGCCGGCAGGTGATTTTGCATGTCCGGCGGTGGTTCCGGCGAGTCGAGCCGGTGGTTCCGGCATGTCCGGCAGGTGGTTCCGGCATGCCCGGCAGGTGATTCCGGAGTGTCCGGCATGTGGTTCTGGCACCTCTGAGAGGTGGTGCCGGCATGCCCGGCAAGTGATACCGGAGCCTCCGGCATTTGGTTCTGGCACCTCTGAGAGGTGGTTCCGGAATGCCTGGCATGTGATTCCCGAGTGTCTGCCGAGTGGTTCTGCCGTAGCCGGCAGGTGATTTTCGCGTGTCCAGCAGGTGGTTCCCCCAAGCTCAGCAGGTGGTTCCGGCATTTCCGGAGCATGGTTCTGGCAAGTCTGAGAGATGGTTCCGGCATGCCCGGCAGGTGATTCCGGAGTGTCCGGCTTGTGGTTCTGGCACCTCTGAGAGGTGGTTCCGGCATGCCCGGCAGTTGGTTACGGAGTGTCTGCCGAGTGGTTCTGGAGTAGCCGGCAGATGATTCTGGCGTATCCAGCAGGTGGTTCTGGGGAGTGGATCAGGTGGTTCCGGCATACTCGGCAGGTGGTACCGGCGTGTCCGGAACATGGTTCTGGCAAGTCTGAGAGGTGGTTCCGGCATGCCCGACAGGTGATTCCGGAGTGTTCGCCAAGTGGTTGTGACGTAGCCGGCAGGTCATTTTGCATGTCCGGCGGTTGTTCCGGCGAGTCGAGCCGGTGGTTGCGGCGTATCCAGCAGGTGTTTCCGGCCTTTCAGGCAGGTGGTTCTGGCGTGACCGGCACGAGGTTCTGGCACGTCTGAGAGTTGGTTCCGGCATGCCCGACAGGTGATTCCGGAGTGTCCGCCACGTGGTTCTGGCATACCCGGCAGGTGATTTTGGCGTGTCTGGCAGGTGTTTCTTGCAAGTCGAGCATTTGGCTCAGGCATGCTCAGCAGGTGCTTCCGGCTTGTCTGGCACGTGGTTCTGGTGTGTCTGAGAGCTGGTTCTGGCATGTCCGGCAGATGATTCCGGAGTGTCCACCAAGTGGTTGTGGCATACCCGGCAGGTGATTTTAGCGTGTCAGGTAGGCGGTTCCAGCGAGTCGAGTAGGTGGTTCTGGCGGGCACGGCAGTTGGTTCAGGTGGGTCTGGCAGGTGGTTTCGGTCTGTTCGGGGAGTGGTTCCGGCATCTCAGGCACATGGTTCTGGCACGTCTGAGAGGTGGTTCCGGCGGGCCCTACAGGTGTTTCCGGAGTGTCCGCCAAGTGGTTCCAGCATAGCTGAAAGATCATGTTGGCGTGACCGGCATGAGGTTCCAGCCAGCCCGGCAGGTGATTCCTTAGTGTCTGCTGAATTGTTCTGGCGTAGCCGGCAGCTGATTTTGGCGTGTCCAGCAGGTGGTTCCGGCGAGCTCGGCAGGTGGTACCGGCGTGTCTGGAACATGGTTCTGGCACGTGTGACAGATGGTTCCGGCATGCCCGGCAGGTGACTCCGGAGTGTCCGGCATGTGGTTCTGGCACCTCTGAGAGGTGGTTCCGGCATGCCCGGCAGGTGGTTCCGGAGTGTCTGCCGAGTGGTTCTGGCGTAGCCGGCAGGTGATTCTGGGGTGTTCAGCAGGTGGTTCTGGGGAGTGGATCAGGTGGTTCCGGCATACTCGGCAGGTGGTACCGGCGTGTCCTGAACATGGTTCTGGCACGTCTGAGAGTTGCTTTCGGCATGCCCGACAGGTGATTCCGGAGTGTCTGCCACGTGGTTCTGGCGTACCCGGCAGGTGATTTTGGCGTGTCTGGCAGGTGTTTCTTGTTAGTCGAGCATTTGGCTCAGGCATGCTCAGCAGGTGCTTCCGGCGTGTCTGTCACGTGGTTCTGGTGTGTCTGAGAGCTGGTTCCGGCATGTCCGGCAGATGATTCCGGAGTGTCCACCAAGTTATTGTGGCATACCCGGCAGGTGATTTTAGCGTGTCAGGTAGATGGTTCCAGCGAGTCGAGTAGGTGGATCAGGCGGGCTCGCCAGGTCGTTCTGGCGGGTCTGGCAGGTTGTTTCGGTCTGTTCGGGGTGTGGTTCCGGCATCTCAGGCACATGGTTCTGGCACGTCTGAGAAGTGGTTCCGGCCGGCCCGACTGGTGTTTCCATGGTGTCCGCCAAGTGGTTCTGGCATAGCTGGTAGGTGATGTTGGCGTGACCGGCAGGTGGTTCCAGCCAGCCCGGCAGGTGATTCCGGAGTGTTCGCCAAGTGGTTCTGGCGTAGCCGGCAGGTGATTTTGCATGTCCAGCAATGGTTCCGGCGAGTCGAGCCGGTGTTTCCGGCATGTCCGGCAGGTGGTTCCAGCATGCCCGGCAGGTGATTCCGGAGTGTCCGGCATGTGGTTCTGGCACCTCTGAGAGGTGGTTCCGGCATGCCCGGCAGGTGATACCGGAGTCTCCGGTATTTGGTTCTGGCACCTCTGAGAGGTGGTTCCGGAATGCCTGGCATGTGATTCCGGAGTGTCTGCCAAGTGGTTCTGGCGTAGCCGGCAGTTGATTTTGGCGTGTCCACTACGTGGTTCTGGGGAGTGGATCAGCTGGTTCCGGCATACTCGGCAGGTGGTACCGGCGTGTCCAGAACATGGTTCTGGCAAGTCTGAGAGGTGGTTCCGGCACGCCCGACAGGTGATTCCAGAGCGTCCGGCATGTGGTTCTGGCACCTCTGAGAGGTGGTTCCGGCATGCCCGGCAGGTGATACCGGAGTCTCCGACATTTGGTTCTGGCACCTCTGAGAGGTGGTTCCGGAATGCCTGGCCTGTGATTCTGGAGTGTCTGCCGAGTGGTTCTGGCGTGTCCCGCAGGTGTTTCCGGTATTTCCGGCAGGTGGTTCTGTCGTGTCCGGCACGAGGTTCTGGCACGTCTGAGAGTTGGTTCCGGCATGCCGGACAGTTGATTCCGGAGTCTCCGGCATTTGGTTCTGGCACCTCTGAGAGGTGGTTCCGGCATGCCCGACAGGTGCTTCCGGAGTGTTCGCCATGTGGTTCTGGCGTAGCCGGCAGGTCATTTTGCATGTCCGGCGGTTGTTCCGGCGAGTCGAGCCGGTGGTTCCGGTGTAGCCGGCAGTTGATTTTGGCGTGTCCACTAGGTGGTTCTGGGGAGTGGATCAGCTGGTTCCGGCATACTCGGCAGGTGGTACCGGCGTGTCCAGAACATGGTTCTGGCAAGTCTGAGAGGTGGTTCCGGCACGCCCGACAGGTGATTCCGGAGCGTCCGCCCAGTGTTTCTGGCGTACCCGGCAGGTGATTTTGGCATGTCCGACAGGTGTTTCTTGCGAGTCGAGCAGGTGGCTGAGGCATGCTCAGCTGGTGCTTCCGGCGTCTCTGGCACGTGGTTCTGGTGTGTCTGAGAGCTGGTTCTGGCATGTCCGGCAGATGATTCCGGAGTGTCCACCAAGTGGTTCTGGTATACCTGGCAGGTGATTTTGGCGTGTCAGGAAGGTGGTTCCGCCTAGCTGAGCAGGTGGATCAGGCGTTTTCACCATCGGGTTCAGGCGGGTCTGGCAGGTGGTTTCGGTGTTCTCGGGGAGTGGTTCCGGCATCTCAGGCACATGGTTCTGGCACGTCTGATAGGTGGTTCCGGCCGGCCCGACAGGTGTTTCCAGAGTGTCCGCCAAGTGGTTCTGGCATAGCTGAAAGGTGATGTTGGCGTGACCGGCAGGTGGTTCCAGCCAGCCCGGCAGGTGATTCCGGAGTGTCTGCCGAGTGGTTCTGGCGTAGCCGGCAGGTGATTTTTGCGTGTCCAGCAGGTGGTTCCGGCGAGCTCGGCAGGTGGTACCGGCGTGTCTGGAACATGGTTCTGGCACGTGTGACAGATGGTTCCGGCATGCCCGGCAGGTGACTCCGGAGTGTCCGGCATGTGGTTCTGGCACCTCTGAGAGGTGGTTCCGGCATGCCCGGCAGGTGGTTCCGGAGTGTCTGCCGAGTGGTTCTGGCGTAGCCGGCAGGTGATTCTGGGGTGTTCAGCAGGTGGTTCTGGGGAGTGGATCAGGTGGTTCCGGCATACTCGGCAGGTGTTTACCGGCGTGTCCTGAACATGGTTCTGGCACGTCTGAGAGTTGCTTTCGGCATGCCCGACAGGTGATTCCGGAGTGTCTGCCACGTGGTTCTGGCGTACCCGGCAGGTGATTTTGGCGTGTCTGGCAGGTGTTTCTTGTTAGTCGAGCATTTGGCTCAGGCATGCTCAGCAGGTGCTTCCGGCATGTCTGTCACGTGGTTCTGGTGTGTCTGAGAGCTGGTTCCGGCATGTCCGGCAGATGATTCCGGAGTGTCCACCAAGTTATTGTGGCATACCCGGCAGGTGATTTTAGCGTGTCAGGTAGATGGTTCCAGCGAGTTGAGTAGGTGGATCAGGCGGGCTCGCCAGGGGGTTCTGGCGGGTCTGGCAGGTTGTTTCGGTCTGTTCGGGGTGTGGTTCCGGCATCTCAGGCACATGGTTCTGGCACGTCTGAGAAGTGGTTCCGGCCGGCCCGACTGGTGTTTCCATGGTGTCCGCCAAGTGGTTCTGGCATAGCTGGTAGGTGATGTTGGTGTGACCGGCAGGTGGTTCCAGCCAGCCCGGCAGGTGATTCCGAAGAGTTCACCAAATGGTTGTGGCGTAGCCGGAAGGTGATTTTGGCGTGTCCAGCAGGTGGTTTTGGCGAGTCAAGCAGGTGGTTCTGGCGTGCTCGGCAGGTGCTTCCAGTGTCATTGGCATGTGGTTCCGGCATGTCTGAGAGGTGGTTCCGCCATGTCCGGCAGATGATTCCGGAGTGTTCGCCAAGTGGTTCTGGCATAGCCGGCAGGTCATTTTGCATGTCCGGCGGGGGTTCCGGCCAGTCGAGCCGGTGGTTCCGGCGTATGCGGCTGGAGGTTCTGGCGGGAGGGGCACGAGGTTCTGGCACGTCTGAGAGTTGGTTCCGGCATGCCCGACAGGTGATTCCAGAGTGTCCGCCACGTGGTTTTGGCGTACCCGGAAGGTGATTTTGGCTTGTCTGGAAGGCGTTTCTTGCAAGTCGATCATTTGGCTCAGGCATGCTCAGCAGGTGCTTCCGGCGTGTCTGGCACGTTGTTCTGGTGTGTCTGAGAGCTGGTTCTGGCATGTCTGGCAGATGATTCCGGAGTGTCCACCAAGTGGTTGTGGCATACCCGGCAGGTGATTTTAGCGTGTCAGGTAGGTGGTTCCAGCGAGTCGAGTAGGTGGTTCCGGCGTGCTCAGCAGGTGGTTCAGGCGGGTCTGGCAGGTGGTTTCGGTCTGTTCGGGGTGTGGTTCCAGCATCTCAGGCTCATGGTTCTGGCACGTCTGAGAGGTGGTTCCGGCCGGCCCGACAGGTGTTACCATGGTGTCCGCCAAGTGGTTCAGGCATAGCTGGCAGGTGATGTTGGCGTGACCGGCAGGTGGTCCAGCCAGCCCGGCAGGTGATTCCAAAGTGTTCACCAAATGGTTGTGGCGTAGCCGGAAGGTGATTTTGGCGTGTCCGGCAGGTGGTTTTGGCGAGTCGAGCAGGTGGTTCTGGCGTGCACGGCAGGTGCTTCCGGTGTCATTGGCATGCGGTTCCGGCATGTCTGAGAGGTGGTTTCGCCATGCCCGGCAGGTGATTCCGGAGTGTTCACCAAGTGGTTCTGGCGTAGCCGGCAGGTCGTTTTGCATGTCCGGCGGTGGTTCCGGCGAGTCGAGCCGGTGGTTGCGGCGTATCCAGCAGGTGTTTCCGGTCTGTCCGGCAGGTGGTTCTGGCGTGACCGGCACGAGGTTCTGGTACGTCTGATAGTTGGTTCCGGCATGCCCGACAGGTGATTCCGGAGTGTCCGCCACGTGGTTCTGGCGTACCCGGCAGGTGATTTTGGCGTGTCTGGCAGGTGTTTCTTGCAGGTCGAGCATTTGGCTCAGGCATGCTCAGCAGGTGCTTCCGGCGTGTCTGGCACGCGGTTCTGGTGTGTCTGAGAGCTGGTTCTGGCATGTCCGGCAGATGATTCCGGAGTGTCCACCAAGTGGTTGTGGCATACCCGGCAGGTGATTTTAGCGTGTCAGGTAGGTGGTTCCGGCGAGTCGAGTAGGCGGTTCCGGCGTGCTCGGCAGGTGGTTCAGGCGGGTCTTTCAGGTGGTTTCGGTCTGTTCGGGGTTTGGTTCCGGCATCTCAAGCACATGGTTCTGGCACGTCTGATAGGTGGTTCCGGCCGGCCTGACAGGTGTTTCCATGGTGTCAGCCAAGTGGTTCTGGCATAGCTGGCAGGTGATGTTGGCGTGACCGGCAGGTGGTTCCAGCCAGCCCGGCAGGTGATTCCGGAGTGTCCGGCTTTTGGTTCTGGCACCTCTGAGAGGTGGTTCCGGCATGCCTGGCATGTGATTCCGGAGTGTTCGCCAAGTGGTTCTGGCGTAGCCGGCAGGTCATTTTGCATGTCCGGCGGTGGTTCCGGCGAGTCTAGCCGGTGGTTCCGGCGTAGCCGGCAGGCGATTTTGGCGTGTCCAGAACGTGGTTTTGGCGAGTCGAGCAGGTGGTTCTGGCGGGCTCGGCAGGTGCTTCCGGTGTCATTGGCATGTGGTTCCGGCATGTCTGAGAGGTGGTTCCGGCATGCCCGGCAGGTGGTTCCGGAGTGTCTGCCGATTGGTTCTGGAGCCAGCCCGGCAGGTGATTCCGAAGAGTTCACCAAATGGTTGTGGCGTAGCCGGCAGTTGATTTTGGCGTGTCAGGAAGGTGGTTGCGGCTAGTTGAGCAGGTGGATCAGGGGTGATCGCCAGGGGGTTCTGGCGGGTCTGGCAGGTGGTTTCGGTCTCTTCGGGCAGTGGTTCCGGCATCTCAGGCACATGGTTCTGGCACGTCTGAGAGGTGGTTCCGCCCGGCCGGAGAGGTGTTTCCGGAGTGTCCGCCAAGTGGTTCTGGCATAGCTGAAAGGTGATGTTGGCGTGACCGGCAGGTGGTTCCAGCCAGCCCGGCAGGTGATTCCGGAGTGTCTGCCGTGTGGTTCTGGCGTAGCTGGCAGGTGATTTGGCGTGTCCAGCAGGTGGTTCCGGCGAGCTCGGCAGGTTGTACCAGCTTGTCCGGAACATGGTTCTGGCACGTCTGAGATATGGTTCCGGCATGCCCGGCAGGTGATTCCGGAGTGTCCGGCATTTGGTTCTGGCACCTCTGAGAGGTGGTTCCGGCATGCCAGGCAGGTGGCTCCGGAGTGTCTGCCGAGTGGTTCCGGCGTAGCCGGCAGGTGATTTTGGCTTGTGCAGCAGGTGGTTTTGGCGAGTCGAGCAGGTGGTTCCGCCATGCCTGGCAGGTGATTCCGGAGTGTTCGCCAAGTGGTTCTGGCATAGACGGCAGGTGATTTGCAATGTCCGGCAATGGTTCCGGCGAGTCGAGCCGGTGGTTCCGGATTGTCCGGCAGGTGGTTCCGGCATGCGCGGCAGGTGATCTCGGAGTTTCCGGCATGTGGTTCTGCAACCTCTGAGAGGTGGTTCCGGCATGCCCGGAAGGTGATACCGGAGTCTCCGGCATTTGGTTCTGGCACCTCTGAGAGGCGGTTCCGGCATGCCTGACAGGTGATTCCGGAGTGTTCGCCAACTGGTTCTGGCGTAGCCGGCAGGTGATTTTGCAAGTCCGGCAATGGTTCCGGCGAGTCGATCCGGTGGTTCCGGAATTTCCGGCAGGTGGTTCCGGCATGTCCGGCAGGTGGTTCCGGCATGTCCAGCACGTGGTTCCAGCATGCCCGGCAGGTGATTCCGGAGTGTCCGGCATGTGGTTCTGGCACCTCTGAGAGGTGGTTCCGGCATGCCCTTCTGGTGATACCGGAGTGTTCGCCAAGTGGTTCTGGCGTAGCCGGCAGGTGATTTTGCATGTCCGGCAATGGTTCCGGCGAGTCGAGCCGGTGGTTCCGGAATGTCCGGCAGGTGGTTCTGGCATGTCCGGCAGGTGGTTCCGGCATGTCCACAACGAGGTTCCAGCATGCCCGACAGGTGATACCGCAGTGTCCGGCATGTGGTTCTGGCACCTCAGAGAGGTGGTTCCGGAATGCCTGGCCTGTGATTCCGGAGTGTCTGCCGAGTGGTTCTGGCGTAGCCGGCAGGTGATTTTGCTTGTCCGGCAATGGTTCCGGCGAGTCGAGCCGGTGGTTCCGGCATGTCCGGCAGGTGGTTCCGGCATGTCCAGCAGGTGGTACCGGCGCGCTCGGCAGGTGCTTCCGGTCTCTCCTGCACGTGGTTGTGGCTCGTCTGAGAGATGGTTCCGGCATGCCCGGCAGGTGATTCTGGAGTGTCTGGCATGTGGTTCTGGCACCTCTGAGAGGTGGTTCCGGCATGCCCGGCAGGTGGTTCCAGCAAGCCCGGCAGGTGATTGCGAAGTGTTCAAGAACTGGTTGTGGCGTAGACGGCAGGTGATTTTTGCGTCTCCGGCAGGTGGTTCTGCTGAGTCGACCAGGAGGTTCCTGCGTGCTCGGCAGGTGCTTCCGGTGTCATTGGCACGTGGTTCTAGCATGTCCGAGAGGTGGTTCCGGCATGCCCGGCCGGTGATTACAGACTGTTCGCCAAGTGGTTCTGGTGTAGCCGGCAGGTGATTTTGCCATGTCCGGCATGTGGTTCCAGAGAGTCGAGCATGTGGTTCCGGCGTGCTCGACAATTGGTTCAGGCAGGTCCGGCAGAGGGTTCCGGTCTGTACGGGAGGTGGTTCCGGCGTTTTCGGCGTTGTTTCCGGCACGTCTGACAGGTGGTTCTATCATGCCCGGCAGGTGATTCAGAGATTCCACCACATGGTTTCTGCGTAGCCGCCAGGTGATTTTGGCATGTCCGGCAGGTTTTTCAGGCGAGTTGAGCAGGTGCTTCCGGCATGCCCGAAAGCTGCTTCCGGTGTGTCCGGTAGGTGTTTCCGGCGTGTACGGCACGTGGTTCTGGAACGTCTCAGAGTTGGTTGCGCATGCCCAACAGGCGATTCTGGAGAGTCCGCCACGTGGTTCTGGCACGTCTGAGAGGTGGTTCCAGCATGCCCGGCAGGTCATCCTGGAGAGTCCTCCAAGTGGTTCTGGCGTAGCCCGCAGGTGATCTTGGCATGTCCTGCAGGTGGTTCCATCATGCTCGGCAGGTGGCTCAGGCGTGGCCAGCAGGTGGTTCCAGTCTGTCCAGTACGTGTTTCCAGCTTGTCCGGCACGTGGTTCTGGTACATCTGAGAGGTTGTTCCGCCATGGTGGGCAGGTGATTCCGGACTGTCCCCCAGGTGGTTCTGGCCTAGCCAGAAGTTGATATTGGTGTGTCCGGCAGGTGGTTCCGTCGAGTCGAGCAGCTGGCTGTGGTGTGTTCGGCAGGTGGTTCCGGCGTGTCTGGCAGGTGGTTCCGTTCTGTCCGATAGGTCATTCCGGCATGTCCGGCATGTGCTTTTGGCACGTCTGAGAGGTGGTTCTGGCATGCCAGGCAGGTGATTCCGGAGAGTCGGGTATGTGGTTCTGGTGTAGCCGGCAGTTCATTTTGGCGTGTCCGGCACATGGGTCCTGCGAGTCGAGCAGGTGGTTCCGGCGTGCTCGGCAGGTGGTCCAGGCGTGTCCGGCAGGTGGTTCCAGACTGTCCAGGACTTGGTTCCAGCGTGTCCGGCAAACGGTTTTGTTACGTCTGAGAGGTGGCTCCTGCATGCACGGCAGGTGATTCCGACTTCTGCCAGGTGGTTCCCGCATAGCCAGCTGTTGATTTTGGCCTGTCTGGCGGGTGGTTCCTACGATTCGAGCCGGTGGCTCTGGCGTGCTCCGCAGGTGGTTCCGGCATGTCTGGCAGGTGGTTCCGGTCTGTCCGGTAGGTGTTTCTGGCGTGTCCGGCACGTGCTTCCGGCACGTCTGAGTGGTGGTTCCGGCATGCGCGGCAGGTGATTCCGGAGTGTCCGCCACGTGGTTCTGGTGTACCTGGCAGGTGATTTTGGCGTGTCCGGGAGGTGTTTCTGGCGAGTCGAGCAGGAGGGTCCGGCATGCTCGGCAGGTGCTGCCGGCGTCTCCAGCACGTGGTTCTGGTGTGTCTGAGAGCTGGTTCTGGCATGTCCGGCAGATGATTCCGGAGTGTCCACCAAGTGGTTGTGGCATACCCAGCAGGTGATTTTAGCGTGTCAGGTAGGTGGTTCCAGCGAGTCGAGTAGGTGGTTCCGGCGTGCTCGGCAGGTGGTTCAGGCGGGTCTGGCAGGTGGTTTCGGTCTGTTCGGGGTGTGGTTCCGGCATCTCAGGCACATGGTTCTGGCACGTCTGATAGGTGGTTCCGGCCGGCCCGACAGGTGTTTCCATGGTGTCCGCCAAGTGGTTCTGGCATAGCTGGTAGGTGATGTTGGCGTGACCGGCAGGTGGTTCCAGGCAGCCCGGCCGGTGATTCCGAAGAGTTCACCAAATGGTTGTGGCGTAGCCGGCATGTGATTTTGGCGTGTCCAGCAGGTGGTTTTGGCGAGTCGAGCAGGTGGTTCTGGCGTGCTCGGCAGGTGCTTCCGGTGTCATTGGCATGTGGTTCGGGCATGTCTGAGAGGTGGTTCCGCCATGCCCGGCAGGTGATTCCGGAGTGTTCGCCAAGTGGTTCTGGCGTAGCAGTCAGGAGATTTTGCATGTCAGGCAATGGTTCCGGCGAGTCGAGCCGGTGGTTCGGGCATGTCCGGCAGGTGATTCCGGCATGTCCGGCACGTGGTTCCGGCATGCCCGACAGGTGATTCCGGAGTGTCCGGCATGCGGTTCAGGCACCTCTGAGAGGTGGTTCCGGCATGACCGGCAGGTGATACCGGAGTGTCCGGCATTTGGTTCTGGCACCTCTGAGAGGTGGTTCCGTTATGCCTGGCATGTGATTCCGGAGTGTCTGCCGAGTGGTTCTGGCGTAGCCGGCAGGTGATTTTGGCGTGTCCAGCAGGTGGTTCCGGCGAGCTCGGCAGGTGGTACCGGCGTGTCCGGAAGATGGTTCTGGAACGTCTGAGAGATGGTTCCGGCATGCCCGGCAGGTGACTCCGGAGTGTCCGGCATGTGGTTCTGGCACCTCTGAGAGGTGGTTCCGGCATGCCCGGCAGGCGGTTCTGGAGTGTCTGCCGAGTGGTTCTGCTGTAGCCGGCAGTTGATTTTGGCGTGTCCACTAGGTGGTTCTGGGGAGCGGATCAGCTGGTTCCGGCATACTCGGCAGGTGGTTCCGGCGTGTCCAGAACATGGTTCTGGCAAGTCTGAGAGGTGGTTCCGGCACGCCTGACATGTGATGCCGAAGCGTCCCCCGAGTGTTTCTGGCGTACCCGGCAGGTGATTTTGGCATGTCCGACAGGTGTTTCTTGCGAGTCGAGCAGGTGGCTCGGGCATGCTCAGCTGGTGCTTCCGGCGTCTCTGGCACGTAGTTGTGGTGTGTCTGAGAGCTGGTTCTGGCATGTCCGGCAGATGATTCCGGAGTGTCCACCAAGTGGTTCTGGTATACCTGGCAGGTGATTTTGGCGTGTCAGGAAGGTGGTTCCGGCTAGTTGAGCAGGTGGATCAGGCGTGCTAGCCAGGGGGTTCAGGCGGGTCTGGCAGGGGTTTTCGGTTTGTTCGGGGAGTGGTTCCGGCATCTCAGGCACATGGTTCTGGCACGTCTGAGAGGTGGTTCCGGCCGGCCCGACAGGTGTTTCCGGAGTGTCCGCCAAGTGGTTCTGGCGTAGCTGAAAGGTGACGTTGGCGTGACCGGCAGGTGGTGCCAGCCAGCCCGGCAGGTGATTCCGGAGTGTCTGCCGAGTGGTTCTGGCGTAGCCGGCAGGTGATTTTGGCGTGTCCAGCAGGTGGTTTTGGCGAGTCGAGCAGGTGCTTCTGGCGTGCTCGGCAGGTGCTTCCGGTGTCATTGGCATGTGGTTCCGGCATGCCTGAGAGGTGGTTCCGCCATGCCCGGCAGGTGATTCCGGAGTGTTCGCCAAGTGGTTCTGGCGTAGCCGCCAGGAGATTTTGCATGTCCGGCAATGGTTCCGGCGAGTCGAGCCGGTGGTTCCGGCATGTCCGGCAGGTGGTTCCGGCATTCCCGGCAGGTGATTCCGGAGTGTCCGGCATGTGGTTCTAGCACCTCTGAGAGGTGGTTCCGGCATGCCCGGCAGGTGATACCGGAGTGTTCGCCAAGTGGTTCTGGCATAGCCGGCAGGTGATTTTGCATGTACGGCAATGGTTCAGGCGAGTCGAGCCGGTGGTTCCGGAATGTCCGGCAGGTGGTTCCGGCATGTCCGGCAGGTGGTTCCGGCATGTCCAGCACGTGGTTCCAGCATGCCCGGCACGTGATTCCGGAGTGTCCGGCATGTGGTTCTGGCACCTCTGAGAGGTGGTTCCGGCATGCCCGGCAGGTGATACCGGAGTGTCCGGCATTTGGTTCTGGCACCTCTGAGAGGTGGTTCCGGCATGCCCGTCAGGTGATACCGGAGTGTTCGCCAAGTGGTTCCGGGGTGTCCGGCAGGTGTTTCCCGTCTGTCCGGCACGTGGTTCTGGCGTGTCCGGCACGAGGTTCTGGCATGTCTGAGAGTTGGTTCCGGCATGCCCGACAGGTGATTCCGGAGTGTGCGCCACGTGGTTCTGGCGTACCTGGCAGGTGATTTTGGCGTGTCTGGCAGGTGCTCCTTGCAAGTCGAGCATTGGCTCAGGCATGATCAGCAGGTGTTTCCGGCCTGTCCGCCCCGTGGTTCTGGTGTGTCTGAGAGCTGGTTCTGGCATGTCCGGCAGATGATTTCGGAGTGTCCACCAAGTGGTTGTGGCATACCCGGCAGGTGATTTTAGCGTGTCAGGTAGGTGTTTCCGGCGAGTCGAGTAGGTGGTTCCGGCGTGCTTGGCAGGTGGTTCAGGAGAGTCTGGCAGGTGGTTTCGGTCTGTTCGGTGTGTGGTTCCGGCATCTCAGGCACATGGTTGTGGCACGTCTGATAGGTGGTTCCGGCCGGCCCGACAGGTGTTTCCATGGTGTCCACCAAGTGGTTCTGGCATAGCTGGCAGGTGATGTTGGCGTGACCGGCAGGTGGTTCAAGCAAGCCCGACAGGTGATTCCGAAGAGATCACTATATGGTTGTGGAGCAGCCGGCAGGTGATTTTTTTGTGTCCAGCAGGTGGTTTTGGCAAGTGGAGCAGGTGGTTCTGGCGTGCTCGGCAGGTGCTTCCGGTGTCATTTGCATGTGGTTCCGGCATGTCTGAGAGGTGGTTCCGCAATGCCCGGCAGGTGATTACGGAGTGTTCGCCAAGTGGTTCCGGCGTAGCCGGCAGGTGATTTTGCATGTCCGGCAATGATTCCGGCGAGTCGAGCCGGTGGTTCCGGCATGTCCGGTAGGTGGTTCCGGCATGCCCGGCAGGTGATTCCGGAGTGTCCGGCATGTGGTTCTGGCACCTCTGAGAGGTGGTTACGGCATGACGGCAGGTGGTTCCGGGGTGTCTGCCGAGTGCTTCTGGCGTAGCTGGCAGGTGATTCTGGGGTGTAAAGCAGGAGGTTCTGGAGAGTGGATCAGGTGGTTCCAGCATACTCGGCAGGTGGTACCGGCGTGTCCGGAACATGGTTCTGGCAAGTCTGAGAGGCGGTTCCGGCATGCCCGACAGGTGATTCCAGAGTGTTCGCCAAGTGGTTCTGGCGTAGCCGGCAGGTCATTTTGCATGTCCGGCGGTGGTTCCGGCGAGTCGAGCCGGTGGTTCCGGCGTGTCCGGCAGGTGGTTCTGGCGTGACCGGCACGAGGTTCTGGCACGTCTGAGAGTTGGTTCCGGCATGCCCGGCAGGTGATCCCGGACTCTCCGGCATTTGGTTCTGGCACCTCTGAGAGGTGGTTCCGGAATGCCTGGCATGTGAATCCGGAGTGTCTGCCGAGTGGTTCTGGCGTAGCCGGCAGTTGATTTTGGCGTGTCCACTAGGTGGTTCTGGGGACTGGATCAGCTGGTTCCGGCATACTCGGCAGGTGGTACCGGCATGTCCAGAACATGGTTCTGGCAAGTCTGAGAGGTGGTTCCGGCACGCCCGACAGTTGATTCCGGAGCTTCCGCCAAGTGTTTCTGGCGTACCCGGCAGGTGATTTTGGCATGTCCGACTGGTGTTTCTTGCGAGTCGAGCAGGTGGCTCAGGCATGCTCAGCTGGTGCTTCCGGCGTCTCTGGCACGTGGTTCTGGTGTGTCTGAGAGCTGGTTCTGGCATGTCCGGCAGATGATTCCGGAGTGTCCACCAAGTGGTTCTGGTATACCTGGCAGGTGATTTTGGAGTGTCAGGAAGGTGGTTCCGGCTATTTGAGCAGGTGGATCAGGCGTGCTCGCCAGTGGGTTCAGGCGGGTCTGGCAGGTGGTTTCGGTCTGTTCGGGGAGTGGTTCCGGCATCTCAGGCACATGGTTCTGGCACTTCTGAGAGGTGGTTCCGGCAGGCCGGAGAGGTGTTTCCGGAGTGTCCGCCAAGTGGTTCTGGCGTAGCTGAAAGGTGATGTTGGCGTGACCGGCAGGTGGTTCCAGCCAGCCGGGCAGGTGATTCCGGAGTGTCTGCCGTGTGGTTCTGGCGTAGCTGGCAGGTGATTTTGGCGTGTCCAGCAGGTGGTTCCGGCGAGCTCGGCTGGTGGTACCAGCGTGTCCGGAACATGGTTCTGGCACGTCTGAGAGATGGTTCCGGCATGCCAGGCAGATGATTCCGGAGTGTTCGCCAAGTGGTTCTGGCGTAGTCGGAAGTTGAGTTTGCATGTCCGGCAATGGTTCCGGCGAGTCGAGCCGGTGGTTCCGGCACCTCTGAGCAGGTGGTTCCGGCATGCCCGGCAGGTGATTCCGGAGTGTCCGGCCTGTGGTTCTGGCACCTCTGAGAGGTGGTTCCGGCATGCACGGCAGGTGATACCGGACTCTCCGGGATTTGGTTGTGGCACCTCTGAGAGGTGGTTCCGGAATGCCTGGCATGTGATTCCGGAGTGTCTGCCGAGTGGTTCTGGCGTAGCCGGCAGTTGATTTTGGTGTGTCCACTAGGTGGTTCTGGGGAGTGCATCAGCTGGTCCCGGCATACTCGGCAGGTGGTACCGGCGTGTCCAGAACATGGTTCCGGCAAGTCTGAGAGGTGGTTCCGGCACGCCCGACAGGTGATTCCGGAGCGTCCGCCCAGTGTTTCTGGCGTACCCGGCAGTTGATTTTGGCATGTCCGACAGGTGTTTCTTGCGAGTCGAGCAGGTGGCTCAGGCATGCTCACCTGGTGCTTCCGGCGTCTCTGAACGTGGTTCTGGTGTGTCTGAGAGCTGGTTCTGGCATGTCCGGCAGATGATTCCGGAGTGTCCACCAAGTGGTTGTGGCATACCCGGCAGGTGATTTTAGCGTGTCAGGTAGGTGGTTCCAGCGAGTCGAGTAGGTGGTTCTGGCGTGCTCGGCAGGTGGTTCAGGCGGGTCTGGCAGGTGGTTTCGGTCTTTTTGGGGTGTGGTTCCGGCATCTCAGGCACATGGATCTGGCACGTCTGAGAGGTGGTTCCGGCCGGGACGACAGGTGTTTCCATGGTGTCCGCCAAGTGGTTCTGGCATAGCTGGCAGGCGATGTTGGCGTGACCGGCAGGTGGTTCCAGCCAGCCTGGCAGGTGGTTCTGGCGTGCTCGGGAGGTGCTTCCGGTGTCATTGGCATGTGGTTCCGGCATGTCTGAGAGGTGGTTCCGCCATGCCCGGCAGGTGATTCCGGAGTGTTCACCAAGTGGTTCTGGCGTAGCCGGCAGGTGATTTTCCATGTCCGGCAATGGTTCCGGCGAGTCGAGCCGGTGGTTCCGGCATATCCAGCACGTGGTTCCAGCATGCCCGACAGGTGATTCCGGAGTGTCCGCCACGTGGTTCTGGCGTACCCGGCAGGTGATTTTGGCGTGTCTGGCAGGTGTTTCTTGCAAGTCGAGCATTTGACTCAGGCATGCCGAGCAGGTGCTTCCAGCGTGTCTGGCACGTGGTTCTGGTGTGTCTGAGAGCTGTTTCTGGCATGTCCGGCAGATGATTCCGGAGTGTCCACCAAGTGGTTGTGGCATACCCGGCAGGTGATTTTAGCTTGTCAGGTAGGTGGCTCCAGCGAGTCGAGTAGGTGGTTCCTGCGTGCTCGGCAGGTGGTTCAGGCGGGTCTGGCAGGTGGTTTCGGTCTGTTCGGGGTGTGGTTCCGGCATCTCAGGCACATGGTTCTGGCACGTCTGAGAGGTGGTTCCGGCCGGCGCGACTGGTGTTTCCGGAGTGTCCGCCAAGTGGTTCTGGCGGAGCTGAAAGGTGATGTTGGCGTGACCGGCAGGTGGATCCAGCGAGCCCGTCAGATGATTCCGGAGTGTCTGCCGAGTGGTTCTGGCGTAGCCGGCAGGTGATTTTGGCGTGTCCAGCGGGTGGTTTTGGCGAGTCGAGCAGGTGGTTCCGGCGAGCTCGGCAGGTGATTCCTGTGTCTTTGGCATGCGGTTCCGGCATGTCTGAGAGGTGGTTCCGGCATACCCGACAGGTGATTTTGGTGTGTCAGGTAGGTGGTTACTTCGAGGCGATTAGGTGGTTCCTGCGTGCTCGGCAGGTGGTTCAGGCGGGTCTGGCAGGTGGTTTCTGGCTGTTCGGGGTGTGGTTCTGGCATCTCAGGCACATGGTTCTGGCGCGTCTGATAGGTGGTTCCGGCCGGCCCGACAGGTGTTTCCATGGTGTCCGCCAAGTGGTTCTGACATAGCTGGCAGGTGATGTTGGCGTGACCGGCAGGTGGTTCCAGCCAGCCCGGCAGGTGATTCCGGAGTGTCTGCCGTGTGGTTCTGGCGTAGCTGGCAGGTGATTTTGGCATGTCCAGCAGGTGGTTCCGGCGAGCTCGGCAGGAGGTACCAGCGTGTCCGGAACATGGTTCTGGCACGTCTTAGAGATGGTTCCGGAATGCCAGGCAGGTGATTCCGGAGTGTCCGGCATGTGGTTCTGGCACCTCTGAGAGGTGGTTCCGGCATGCCCGGCAGGTGATTCCGGAGTGTCCGGCATGCGGTTCTGGCACCTCTGAGAGGTGGGTCCGGCATGCCCGGCAGGTGGTTCCGGAGGTTCTGCCGAGTGGTTCTGGCGTAGTCGGCCGGTGATTCTGGCGTGTCCAGCAGGTGGTTCTGGGGAGTGGATCAGGTGGTTCCAGCATACTCGGCAGGTGGTACCGTCGTGTCCGGAACATGGTTCTGGCAAGTCTGAGAGGCGGTTCCGGCATGCCCGACAGGTGATTCCGGAGTGTTCGCCAAGTGGTTCTGGCATAGCCAGCAGGTCATTTTGCATGTCCGGCGGTGGTTCCGGCGAGTCGAGCCGGTGGTTCCGGCGTGTCAGGGAGGTGGTTCTGGCGTGACCGGCACGAGGTTCTGGCACGTCTGACAGTTGGTTCCGGCATGCCCGACAGGTGATTCCGGAGTGTCCCCCACGTGGTTCTGGCGTACCCGGCAGGTGATTTTGGCGTGCCTGGCAGGTGTTTCTTGCAAGTCGAGCATTTGGCTCAGGCATGCTCAGGAGGTGCTTCCGGCGTGTCTGGCACGTGGTTCTGGTGTGTCTGAGAGCTGGTTCTGGCATGTCCGGCAGATGATTCCGGAGTGTCCACCAAGTGGTTGTTGCATACCTGACAGGTGATTTTAGCGTGTCAGGTAGGTGGTTCCAGCGAGTCGAGTAGGTGGTTCCGGCGTGCTCGGCAGGTGGTTCAGGCGGGTCTGGCAGGTGGTTTCGGTCTGTTCGGGGTGTGGTTCCGGCATCTCAGGCACATGGTTCTGGCACGTCTGATAGGTGGTTCCGGCCGGCCCGACAGGTGTTTCCATGGTGTCCGCCAAGTGGTTCTGGCATAGCTGGCAGGTGATGTTGGCGTGACCGGCAGGTGGTTCCAGCCAGACCGGCAGGTGATTCCGAAGTGTTCACCAAATGGTTGTGGCGTAGCCGGAAGCTGATTTTGGCATGTCCAGCAGGTGGTTATGGCGAGTCAAGCAGGTGGTTCTGGCGTGCTCGGCAGGTGCTTCCAGTGTCATTGGCATGTGGTTCCGGCATGTCTGAGAGGTTGTTCCGCCATGCCCGGCTGGTGATTCCAGAGTGTTCCCCAAGTGGTTCTGGCATAGCCGGCAGGTGATTTTGCATGTCCGGCAATGATTCCGGCGAGTCGAGCCGGTGGTTCCGGCATGTCCGGCAGGTGATTCCGGCATGTCCAGCAGGTGGTTCCGGCATGCCCGGCAGGTGATTCCGGAGTGTCCGGCATGTGGTTCTGGCACCTCTGAGAGGTGGTTCCGGCATGCCCGGCAGGTGATACCGGAGTGTCCAGCATTTGGTTCTGGCACCTCTGAGAGGTGGTTCCGGAATGCCTGGCATGTGATTCCGGAGTGTCTGCCGAGTGGTTCTGGCATAGCCGGGAGTTGATTTTGGCGTGTCCGCTAGGTGGTTCTGGGGAGTGGATCAGCTGGTTCCGGCATACTCGGCAGGTGGTACCGGCGTGTCCAGAACATGGTTCTGGCAAGTCTGAGAGGTGGTTCCGGCACGCCCGACAGTTGATTCCGGAGCGTCCGCCAAGTGTTTCTGGTGTACCCGGCAGAAGATTTTGGAATGTCCGACAGGTGTTTCTTGCGAGTCGAGCAGGTGGCTCAGGCATGCTCAGCTGGTGCTTCCGGCGTCTCTGGCACGTGGTTCTGGTGTGTCTGAGAGCTGGTTCTGGCATGTCCGGCAGATGATTCCGGAGTGTCCACCAAGTGGTTCTGGTATACCTGGCAGGTGATTTTGGCATGTCCAGCCGTTTGTTTTGGCGAGTCGAGCAGGTGGTTCTGGCGTGCTCGGCAGGTGCTTCCGGTGTCATTGGCATGTGGTTCCGGCATGTGTGAGAGGTGGTTCCGGCATGCCCGGCAGGTGGTTCCGGAGTGTCTGCCGAGTGGTTCTGGAGCCAGCCCGGCAGGTGATTCCAAAGAGTTCACCAAATGGTTGTGGTGTAGCCGGCAGGTGATTTTCGCGTGTCAGGAAGGTGGTTCCAGCTAGTTGAGCAGGTGGATCAGGCGTACTCGCCAGAGGGTTCAGGCGGGTCTGGCAGGTGGTTTCGGTCTGTTCGGGGAGTGGTTCCGGCATCTCAGAGAGGTGGTTCCGGCGGGCCGGAGAGGTGTTTCCGGAGTGTCTGCCGTGTGGTTCTGGCGTAGCCGTCAGGTGATTTTGGCGTGTCCAGCAGGTGGTTCCGGCGAGCTCGGCAGGTGGTACCGGCGTGTCCGGAACATGGTTCTGGCACGTCTGAGAGATGGTTCCGGCATGCCCGGCAGGTGATTCCGGAGTGTCCGGCATGTGGTTCTGGCACCTCTGAGAGGTGGTTCCGGCATGCCCGGCAGGTGGTTCCGGAGTGTCTGACGAGTGGTTCTGGCGTAGCCTGCATGTGATTCTGGCGTGTCCAGCAGGTGGTTCTGGGGAGTGGATCAGGTGGTTCCGGCATACTCGGCAGGTGGTACCGGCGTGTCAGGAACATGGTTCTATCAAGTCTGAGAGGCGGCTCCGAAGCCCGACAGGTGATTCCGGAGTGCTCGCCAAGTGGTTCTGGCGTAGCCGGCAGGTCATTTTGCATGTCCGTCGGTGGTTCTGTCGTGTCCAGCAGGTGGTTCCGGTCTGTCCGGCAGGTGGTTCTGGCGTGTCCGGCACGAGGTTCTGGCACGTCTGAGAGTTGGTTCCGGCATGCTCGACAGGTGATTCCGGAGTGTCCGCCACGTGGTTCTGGCGTACCCGGCAGGTGATTTTGGCGTGTCTGGCAGGTGTTTCTTGCAAGTCGAGCATTTGGCTCAGGCATGATCAGCAGGTGATTCCGGCGTGTCCGGCACGTGGTTCTGGTGTGTCTGAGAGCTGGTTCTGGCATGTCCGGCAGATGATTCCGGAGTGTCCACCAAGTGGTTGTGGCAGACCCGGCAGGTGATTTTAGCGTGTCAGGTAGGTGGTTCCGGCGAGTCGAGTAGGTGGTTCCGGCGTGCTCGGCAGGTGGTTCAGGTGGGTCTGGCAGGTGGTTTCGGTCTGTTGGGGTGTGGTTCCGGCATCTCAGGCACATGGTTCTGGCACGTCTGTTAGGTGGTTCCGGCCGGCCCGACAGGTGTTTCCATGGTGTCCGCCAAGTGGTTCTGGCATAGCTGGCAGGTGATGTTGGCGTGACCGGCAGGTGGTTCCAGCCAGCCTGGCATGTGATTCCGAAGAGTTCACCATATGGTTGTGGCGTAGCCGGCAGGTGATTTTGGCGTGTCCAGCAGGTGGTTTTGGCGAGTCGAGCAGGTGGTTCTGGCGTGCTCGGCAGGTGCTTCCGGTGTCATTGGCATGTGGTTCCGGCATGTCTGAGAGGTGGTTCCGCCATGCCCAGCAGGTGATTCTGGAGTGTTCGACAAGTGTTTCTGGCGTAGCCGGCAGGTGATTTTGCATGTCCGGCAATGGTTCCGGCGAGTCGAGCCGGTGGTTCCGGCATGTCCGGCAGGTGGTTCCGGCATGACCGGCAGGTGATACCGGAGTGTTCGCCAAGTGGTTCAGGCGTAGCCGGCAGGTGATTTTGCGTGTCCGGCAATGGTTCCGACGAGTCGAGCCGGTGGTTCCGGCATGTCCGGCAGGTGGTTCCGGCATGTTCAGCACGTGGTTCCGGAGTGTCTGCCGAGTGGTTCTGGAGCCAGCCCGGCAGGTGATTCCGAAGAGTTCACCAAATGGTTGTGGCGTATCCGGCAGGTGATTTTGGCGTGTCAGGAAGGTGGTTCCGGCTAGTTGAGCAGGTGGATCAGGCGTGCTCGCCAGGGGGTTCAGGCGGGTCTGGCAGGTGGTTTCGGTCTGTTCGGGGAGTGGTTCCGGCATCTCAGGCGCATCGTTCTAGCACGTCTGAGAGGTGGTTCCGGCAGGCCGGAGAGGTGTTTCCGGAGTGTCCGCCAAGTGGTTCTGGCGTAGCTGAGAGGTGATGTTGGCGTGACCGGCAGGTGGTTCCAGCCAGCCCGGCAGGTGATTCCAGAGTGTCTGCCATGTGGTTCTGGCGTAGCTGGCAGGTGATTTTGGCGTGTCCAGCAGGTGGTTCCGGCGAGCTCGGCAGGTGGTACCAGCGTGTCCGAAACATGGTTCTGGCACGTCTTAGAGATGGTTCCGGCATGCCCGGCAGGTGATTCCGGAGTGTCCGGCATGTGGTTCTGGCACCTCTGAGAGGTGGGTCCGGCATGCCAGGCAGGTGGCTCCGGAGGTTCTGCCGAGTGGTTCTGGCGTAGTCGTCAGGTGATTCTGGCGTGTCCAGCAGGTGGTTCTGGGGAGTGGATCAGGTGGTTCCAGCATACTCGGCAGGTGGTACCGTCGTGTCCGGAACATGGTTCTGGCAAGTCTGAGAGGCGGTTCCGGCATGCCCGACAGGTGATTCCGGAGTGTTCGCCAAGTGGTTCTGGCGTAGCCGGCAGGTCATTTTGCATGTCCGGCGGTGGTTCCGGCGAGTCGAGCCGGTGGTTCCGGCGTGTCAGGCAGGTGGTTCTGGCGTGACCGGCACGAGGTTCTGGCACGTCTGACAGTTGGTTCCAGCATGCCCGACAGGTGATTCCGGAGTGTCCCCCACGTGGTTCTGGCGTACCCGGCAGGTGATTTTGGCGTGCCTGGCAGGTGTTTCTTGCAAGTCGAGCATTTGGCTCAGGCATGCTCAGGAGGTGCTTCCGGCGTGTCTGGCACGTGGTTCTGGTGTGTCTGAGAGCTGGTTCTGGCATGTCCGGCAGATGATTCCGGAGTGTCCACCAAGTGGTTGTTGCATACCTGACAGGTGATTTTAGCGTGTCAGGTAGGTGGTTCCAGCGAGTCGAGTAGGTGGTTCCGGCGTGCTCGGCAGGTGGTTCAGGCGGGTCTGGCAGGTGGTTTCGGTCTGTTCGGGGTGTGGTTCCGGCATCTCAGGCACATGGTTCTTGCACGTCTGATAGGTGGTTCCGGCCGGCCCGACAGGTGTTTCCATGGTGTCCGCCAAGTGGTTCTGGCATAGCTGGCAGGTGATGTTGGCGTGACCGGCAGGTGGTTCCAGCCAGACCGGCAGGTGATTCCGAAGTGTTCACCAAATGGTTGTGGCGTAGCCGGAAGCTGATTTTGGCATGTCCAGCAGGTGGTTATGGCGAGTCAAGCAGGTGGTTCTGGCGTGCTCGGCAGGTGCTTCCAGTGTCATTGGCATGTGGTTCCGGCATGTCTGAGAGGTGGTTCCGCCATGCCCGGCTGGTGATTCCAGAGTGTTCCCCAAGTGGTTCTGGCATAGCCGGCAGGTGATTTTGCATGTCCGGCAATGATTCCGGCGAGTCGAGCCGGTGGTTCCGGCATGTCCGGCAGGTGATTCCGGCATGTCCAGCAGGTGGTTCCGGCATGCCCGGCAGGTGATTCCGGAGTGTCCGGCATGTGGTTCTGGCACCTCTGAGAGGTGGTTCCGGCATGCCCGGCAGGTGATACCGGAGTGTCCAGCATTTGGTTCTGGCACCTCTGAGAGGTGGTTCCGGAATGCCTGGCATGTGATTCCGGAGTGTCTGCCGAGTGGTTCTGGCATAGCCGGGAGTTGATTTTGGCGTGTCCGCTAGGTGGTTCTGGGGAGTGGATCAGCTGGTTCCGGCATACTCGGCAGGTGGTACCGGCGTGTCCAGAACATGGTTCTGGCAAGTCTGAGAGGTGGTTCCGGCACGCCCGACAGGTGATTCCGGAGCGTCCGCCAAGTGTTTCTGGCGTACCCGGCAGAAGATTTTGGAATGTCCGACAGGTGTTTCTTGCGAGTCGAGCAGGTGGCTCAGGCATGCTCAGCTGGTGCTTCCGGCGTCTCTGGCACGTGGTTCTGGTGTGTCTGAGAGCTGGTTCTGGCATGTCCGGCAGATGATTCCGGAGTGTCCACCAAGTGGTTCTGGTATACCTGGCAGGTGATTTTGGCATGTCCAGCCGTTTGTTTTGGCGAGTCGAGCAGGTGGTTCTGGCGTGCTCGGCAGGTGCTTCCGGTGTCATTGGCATGTGGTTCCGGCATGTGTGAGAGGTGGTTCCGGCATGCCCGGCAGGTGGTTCCGGAGTGTCTGCCGAGTGGTTCTGGAGCCAGCCCGGCAGGTGATTCCAAAGAGTTCACCAAATGGTTGTGGTGTAGCCGGCAGGTGATTTTCGCGTGTCAGGAAGGTGGTTCCAGCTAGTTGAGCAGGTGGATCAGGCGTACTCGCCAGAGGGTTCAGGCGGGTCTGGCAGGTGGTTTCGGTCTGTTCGGGGAGTGGTTCCGGCATCTCAGAGAGGTGGTTCCGGCGGGCCGGAGAGGTGTTTCCGGAGTGTCTGCCGTGTGGTTCTGGCGTAGCCGTCAGGTGATTTTGGCGTGTCCAGCAGGTGGTTCCGGCGAGCTCGGCAGGTGGTACCGGCGTGTCCGGAACATGGTTCTGGCACGTCTGAGAGATGGTTCCGGCATGCCCGGCAGGTGATTCCGGAGTGTCCGGCATGTGGTTCTGGCACCTCTGAGAGGTGGTTCCGGCATGCCCGGCAGGTGGTTCCGGAGTGTCTGACGAGTGGTTCTGGCGTAGCCTGCATGTGATTCTGGCGTGTCCAGCAGGTGGTTCTGGGGAGTGGATCAGGTGGTTCCGGCATACTCGGCAGGTGGTACCGGCGTGTCAGGAACATGGTTCTATCAAGTCTGAGAGGCGGCTCCGAAGCCCGACAGGTGATTCCGGAGTGCTCGCCAAGTGGTTCTGGCGTAGCCGGCAGGTCATTTTGCATGTCCGTCGGTGGTTCTGTCGTGTCCAGCAGGTGGTTCCGGTCTGTCCGGCAGGTGGTTCTGGCGTGTCCGGCACGAGGTTCTGGCACGTCTGAGAGTTGGTTCCGGCATGCCCGACAGGTGATTCCGGAGTGTCCGCCACGTGGTTCTGGCGTACCCGGCAGGTGATTTTGGCGTGTCTGGCAGGTGTTTCTTGCAAGTCGAGCATTTGGCTCAGGCATGATCAGCAGGTGATTCCGGCGTGTCCGGCACGTGGTTCTGGTGTGTCTGAGAGCTGGTTCTGGCATGTCCGGCAGATGATTCCGGAGTGTCCACCAAGTGGTTGTGGCAGACCCGGCAGGTGATTTTAGCGTGTCAGGTAGGTGGTTCCGGCGAGTCGAGTAGGTGGTTCCGGCGTGCTCGGCAGGTGGTTCAGGTGGGTCTGGCAGGTGGTTTCGGTCTGTTGGGGTGTGGTTCCGGCATCTCAGGCACATGGTTCTGGCACGTCTGTTAGGTGGTTCCGGCCGGCCCGACAGGTGTTTCCATGGTGTCCGCCAAGTGGTTCTGGCATAGCTGGCAGGTGATGTTGGCGTGACCGGCAGGTGGTTCCAGCCAGCCTGGCATGTGATTCCGAAGAGTTCACCATATGGTTGTGGCGTAGCCGGCAGGTGATTTTGGCGTGTCCAGCAGGTGGTTTTGGCGAGTCGAGCAGGTGGTTCTGGCGTGCTCGGCAGGTGCTTCCGGTGTCATTGGCATGTGGTTCCGGCATGTCTGAGAGGTGGTTCCGCCATGCCCAGCAGGTGATTCTGGAGTGTTCGACAAGTGTTTCTGGCGTAGCCGGCAGGTGATTTTGCATGTCCGGCAATGGTTCCGGCGAGTCGAGCCGGTGGTTCCGGCATGTCCGGCAGGTGGTTCCGGCATGACCGGCAGGTGATACCGGAGTGTTCGCCAAGTGGTTCAGGCGTAGCCGGCAGGTGATTTTGCGTGTCCGGCAATGGTTCCGACGAGTCGAGCCGGTGGTCCCGGAATGTCCGGCAGGTGGTTCCGGCATGTCCGGCAGGTGGTTCCGGCATGTTCAGCACGTGGTTCCGGAGTGTCTGCCGAGTGGTTCTGGAGCCAGCCCGGCAGGTGATTCCGAAGAGTTCACCAAATGGTTGTGGCGTATCCGGCAGGTGATTTTGGCGTGTCAGGAAGGTGGTTCCGGCTAGTTGAGCAGGTGGATCAGGCGTGCTCGCCAGGGGGTTCAGGCGGGTCTGGCAGGTGGTTTCGGTCTGTTCGGGGAGTGGTTCCGGCATCTCAGGCACATCGTTCTAGCACGTCTGAGAGGTGGTTCCGGCAGGCCGGAGAGGTGTTTCCGGAGTGTCCGCCAAGTGGTTCTGGCGTAGCTGAGAGGTGATGTTGGCGTGACCGGCAGGTGGTTCCAGCCAGCCCGGCAGGTGATTCCAGAGTGTCTGCCATGTGGTTCTGGCGTAGCTGGCAGGTGATTTTGGCGTGTCCAGCAGTTGGTTCCGGCGAGCTCGGCAGGTGGTACCAGCGTGTCCGAAACATGGTTCTGGCACGTCTTAGAGATGGTTCCGGAATGCCAGGCAGGTGATTCCGGAGTGTCCGGCATGTGGTTCTGGCACCTCTGAGAGGTGGTTCCGGCATGCCCGGCAGGTGATTCCGGAGTGTCCGGCATGTGGTTCTGGCACCTCTGAGAGGTGGGTCCGGCATGCCAGGCAGGTGGCTCCGGAGGTTCTGCCGAGTGGTTCTGGCGTAGTCGGCAGGTGATTCTGGCGTGTCCAGCAGGTGGTTCTGGGGAGTGGATCAGGTGGTTCCAGCATACTCGGCAGGTGGTACCGTCGTGTCCGGAACATGGTTCTGGCAAGTCTGAGAGGCGGTTCCGGCATGCCCGACAGGTGATTCCGGAGTGTTCGCCAAGTGGTTCTGGCGTAGCCGGCAGGTCATTTTGCATGTCCGGCGGTGGTTCCGGCGAGTCGAGCCGGTGGTTCCGGCGTGTCCGGCAGGTGGTTCTGGCGTGACCGGCATGAGGTTCTCTCACGTCTGAGAGTTGGTTCCGGCATGCCCGACAGGTGATTCCGGAGTGTCCGCCACATGGTTCTGGCGTACCCGGCAGGTGATTTTGGCGTGTCTGGCAGGTGTTTCTTGCAAGTCGAGCATTTGGCTCAGGCATGCTCAGCAGGTGATTCCGGCGTGTCTGGCACGTGGTTCTGGTGTGTCTGAGAGCTGGTTCTGGCATGTCCGGCAGATGATTCCGGAGTGTCCGTCAAGTGGTTCTGGTATACCTGGCAGGTGATTTTGGCATGTCCAGCCGTTTGTTTTGGCGAGTCGAGCAGGTGGTTCTGGCGTGCTCGGCAGGTGCTTCCGGTGTCATTGGCATGTGGTTCCGGCATGTCTGAGAGGTGGTTCCGCCATGCCCGGCAGGTGATTCCGGAGTGTTCCCCAAGTGGTTCTGGCGTAGCTGGCAGGTGATTTTGCATGTCCGGCAATGGTTCCGGCGAGTCGAGCCGTGGTTCCGGAATGTCCGGCAGGTGGTTCCGGCATGTCCGGCAGGTGGTTCCGGCATGTCCAGCACGTGGTTCCAGCATGCCCGGCAGGTGATTCCGGAGTGTCCGGCATGTGGTTCTGGCACCTCTGAGATGTGGTTCCGTCATGCCCGGCAGGTGATACCGGAGTCTCCGGCATTTGGTTCTGGCACCTCTGAGAGGTGGTTCCGGAATGCCTGGCATGTGATTCCGGAGTGTCTGCCGAGTGGTTCTGGCGTAGCCGGCAGTTGATTTTGGCGTGTCCACTAGGTGGTTCTGGGGAGTGGATCAGCTGGTTCCGGCATACTCGGCAGGTGGTACCGGCGTGTCCAGAACATGGTTCTGGCAAGTCTGAGAGGTGGTTCCGGCACGCCCGACAGGTGATTCCGGAGCGTCCGCCAAGTGTTTCTGGCGTACCCGGCAGGTGATTTTCGCCTGTCCGACAGGTGTATCTTGCGAGTCGAGCAGGTGGCTGAGGCATGCTCAGCTGGTGCTTCCGGCGTCTCTGGCACGTGGTTCTGGTGTGTCTGAGAGCTGGTTCTGGCATCTCCGGCAGATGATTCCGGAGTGTCCACCAAGTGCTTCTGGTATACCTGGCAGGTGATTTTGGCGTGTCAGGAAGTTGTTTCCGGCTAGTTGAGCAGGTGGATCAGGCGTGCTCACCAGGGGGTTCAGGCGGGTCTGGCAGGTGGTTTCGGTCTGTTCGGGGAGTGGTTCCGGCATCTCAGGCACATGGTTCTGGCACGTCTGAGAGGTGGTTCCGGCATGCCCGACAGGTGATTCCGGAGTATTCGCCAAGTGGTTCTGGCGTAGCCGGCAGGTCATTTTGCATGTCCGGCAGTGGTTCTGGCGAGTCAAGCCGGTGGTTCCGGCGTGTCCGGCAGGTGTTTCCGGTCTGTCCGGCACGTGGTTCTGGCGTGTCCGGCACGAGGTTCTGGCACGTCTGAGAGTTGGTTCCGGCATGCCCGACAGGTGATTCCGGAGAGTCAGCCACGTGGTTCTGGCGTACCCGGCAGGTGATTTTGGCGTGTCTGGCAGGTGTTTCTTGCAAGTAGAGCATGTGGCTCAGGCATGATCAGCAGGTGCTTCCGGCGTGTCCGGCACGTGGTTCTGGTGTGTCTGAGGGCTGGTTCTGGCATTTCTGGCAGATGATTCCGGAGTGTCCACCAAGAGGTTCTGGTAGACCTGGCAGGTGATTTTGGCGTGTCTGGAAGGTGGTTCCGGCTAGTTGAGCAGGTGGATCAGGCGTGCTCGCCAGGGGGTTCAGGCGGGTCTGGCAGGTGGTTTCGGTCTGTTCGGGGAGTGGTTCCGGCATCTTAGGCACATGGTTCTGGCACGTCTGAGAGGGGTTTCCGGCCGGCCGGAGAGGTGTTTCCGGAGTGTCCGCCAAGTGGTTCTGGCTTAGCTGAAAGGTGATGTTGGCGTGACCGGCAGGTGGTTCCAGCCAGCCCGGCAGGTGAATTCCGGAGTGTCTGCCGTGTGGTTCTGGCGTAGCTGGCAGGTGATTTTGGCGTGTCCAGCAGGTGGTTCTGGCAAGCTCGGCAGGTGGTACCAGCGTGTCCGGAACATGGTTCTGGCACGTCTGAGAGATGGTTCCGGCATGCCCCACAGGTGATTCCGGAGTGTCCGGCATGTGGTTCTGGCACCTCTGAGAGGTGGTCCCGGCATGCCCGGCAGGTGGTTCCGGAGTGTTCGCCAAGTGGTTCTGGCGTAGCAGGCAGGTCATTTTGCATGTCCGGCGGTGGTTCCGGCGAGTCGAGCCGGTGGTTCCGGCGTGTCCGGCAGGTGGTTCTGGCGTGACCGGCACGGGGTTCTGGCACGTCTGAGAGCTGGTTCCGGCATGCCCGACAGGTGATTCCGGAGTGTCCGCCACGTGGTTCTGGCGTACCTGGCAGGTGATTTTGGCGTGACTGGCAGGTGTTTCTTGCAAGTCGAGCATTTGGCTCAGGCATGCTCTGCAGGTGCTTCCGGCGTGTCTGGCACGTGGTTCTGGTGTGTCTGAGAGCTGGTTCTGGCATGTCCGGCAGATGATTCCGGAGTGTCCACCAAGTGGTTGTGGCATACCCGGCAGGTGATTTTAGCGTGTCAGGTAGGTGGTTCGAGCGAGTCGAGTAGGTGGTTCCTGCGTGCTGGGCAGGTGGCTGAGGCGGGTCTGGCAGGTGGTTTCGGTCTGTTTGGGGTGTGGTTCTGGCATCTCAGGCACATGGTTCTGGCACGTCTGATAGGTGGTTCCGGCCGGCCCGACATGTGTTTCCATGGTGTCCGCCAAGTGGTTATGGCATAGCTGGCAGGTGATGTAGGCGTGACCGGCAGGTGGTTCCAGCCAGCCCGGCAGGTGATTCCGAAGTGTTCACCAAATGGTTGTGGGGTAGCCGGCAGGTGATTTTGGCGTGTCCAGCAGGTGGTTTTGGCGAGTCGAGCAGGTGGTTCTGGCGTGCTCGGCAGGTGCTTCCGGTGTCATTGGCATGTGGTTCCGGCATGTCTGAGATGTGGTTCCGCCATGCCCGGCAGGTGATTCCGGAGTGTCCGGCATGTGGTTCTGGCACCTCTGAGAGGTGGTTC
Source organism: Equus przewalskii (assembly GCF_037783145.1). NCBI lineage: Eukaryota > Metazoa > Chordata > Mammalia > Perissodactyla > Equidae > Equus > Equus przewalskii. Next base: position 78,031 of record NW_027228492.1, read on the forward strand.
CGCCATGCCCGGCAGGTGATACCGGAGTGTTCGCCAAGTTGTTCTGGCATAGCCAGCAGGTGATTTTGCATGTACGGCAATGGTTCAGGCGAGTCGAGCCTTGGTTCCGGAATGTCCGGCAGGTGGTTCCGGCATGTCCGGCAGGTGGTTCCGGCATGTCCAGCACGTGGTTCCAGCATGCCCGGCAGGTGATTCAGGAGTGTCCGGCATGTGGTTCTGGCACCTCTGAGAGGTGGTTCCGGCATGCCCGTCAGGTGATACCGGAGTGTTCACCAAGTGGTTCTGGCGTAGCCGGCACGTGATTTTTCATGTCCGGCAATGGTTCCGGCGAGTCGAGCCGGTGGTTCCGGAATGTCCGACAGGTGGTTCTGGCATGTCCGGCAGGAGGTTCCGGAGTGTCCGGCATGTGGTTCTGGCACCTCAGAGAGGTGGTTCCGGAATGCCTGGCCTGTGATTCCGGAGTGTCTGCCGAGTGGTTCTGGCGTAGCCGGCAGTTGATTTTGGCGTGTCCACTAGGTGGTTCTGGGGAGTGGATCAGCTGGTTCCGGCATACTCGGCAGGTGGTACCGGCGTGTCCAGAACATGGTTCTGGCAAGTCTGAGAGGAGGTTGCGGCACGCCCGACAGGTGATTCCGGAGCGTCTGCCAAGTGTTTCTGACGTACCCGGCAGGTGATTTTGGCGTGTCTGGCAGGTGTTTCTTGCAAGTCGAGCATTTGGCTCAGGCATGCTCAGCAGGTGATTCCGGCGTGTCTGTCACGTGGTTCTGGTGTGTCTGAGAGCTGGTTCTGGCATGTCCGGCAGATGATTCCGGAGTGTCCACCAAGTGGTTCTGGTATACCTGGCAGGTGATTTTGGCATGTCCAGCCGTTTGTTTTGGCGAGTCGAGCAGGTGGTTCTGGCGTGCTCGGCAGGTGCTTCCGGCGTCATTGGCATGTGGTTCCGGCATGTCTGAGAGGTGGTTCCGCCATGCCCGGCAGGTGATTCCGGAGTGTTCCCCAAGTGGTTCTGGCGTAGCTGGCAGGTGATTTTGCATGTCCGGCAATGGTTCCGGCGAGTCGAGCCGTGGTTCCGGAATGTCCGGCAGGTGGTTCCGGCATGTCCGGCAGGTGGTTCCGGCATGTCCAGCACGTGGTTCCAGCATGCCCGGCAGGTGATTCCGGAGTGTCCGGCATGTGGTTCTGGCACCTCTGAGATGTGGTTCCGTCATGCCCTGCAGGTGATACCGGAGTGTCCGGCATTTGGTTCTGGCACCTCTGAGAGGTGGTTCCGGAATGCCTGGCATGTGATTCCGGAGTGTCTGCCTAGTGGTTCTGGCGTAGCCGGCAGTTGATTTTGGCGTGTCCACGAGGTGGTTCTTGGGAGTGGATCAGCTGGTTCCGGCATACTCGGCAGGTGGTACCGGCGTGTCCAGAACATGGTTCTGGCAAGTCTGAGAGGTGGTTCTGGCACGCCCGACAGGTGATTCCGGAGCGTCCGCCAAGTGTTTCTGGCGTACCCGGCAGGTGATTTTCGCCTGTCCGACAGGTGTATCTTGTGAGTCGAGCAGGTGGCTGAGGCATGCTCAGCTGGTGCTTCCGGCGTCTCTGGCACGTGGTTCTGGTGTGTCTGAGAGCTGGTTCTGGCATGTCCAGCAGATGATTCCGGAGTGTCCACCAAGTGGTTCTTGTATACCTGGCAGGTGATTTTGGCGTGTCAGGAAGTTGGTTCCGGCTAGTTGAGCAGGTGGATCAGGCGTGCTCACCAGGGGGTTCAGGCGGGTCTGGCAGGTGGTTTCGGTCTGTTCGGGGAGTGGTTCCGGCATCTCAGGCACATGGTTCTGGCACGTCTGAGAGGTGGTTCCGGCATGCCCGACAGGTGATTCCGGAGTATTCGCCAAGTGGTTCTGGCGTAGCCGGCAGGTCATTTTGCATGTCCGGCAGTGGTTCTGGCGAGTCAAGCCGGTGGTTCCGGCGTGTCCGGCAGGTGTTTCCGGTCTGTCCGGCACGTGGTTCTGGCGTGTCCGGCACGAGGTTCTGGCACGTCTGAGAGTTGGTTCCGGCATGCCCGACAGGTGATTCCGGAGAGTCAGCCACGTGGTTCTGGCGTACCCGGCAGGTGATTTTGGCGTGTCTGGCAGGTGTTTCTTGCAAGTAGAGCATGTGGCTCAGGCATGATCAGCAGGTGCTTCCGGCGTGTCCGGCACGTGGTTCTGGTGTGTCTGAGGGCTGGTTCTGGCATTTCTGGCAGATGATTCCGGAGTGTCCACCAAGAGGTTCTGGTAGACCTGGCAGGTGATTTTGGCATGTCTGGAAGGTGGTTCCGGCTAGTTGAGCAGGTGGATCAGGCGTGCTCGCCAGGGGGTTCAGGCGGGTCTGGCAGGTGGTTTCGGTCTGTTCGGGGGGTGGTTCCGGCATCTTAGGCACATGGTTCTGGCACGTCTGAGAGGGGTTTCCGGCCGGCCGGAGAGGTGTTTCCGGAGTGTCCGCCAAGTGGTTCTGGCTTAGCTGAAAGGTGATGTTGGCGTGACCGGCAGGTGGTTCCAGCCAGCCCGGCAGGTGAATTCCGGAGTGTCTGCCGTGTGGTTCTGGCGTAGCTGGCAGGTGATTTTGGCGTGTCCAGCAGGTGGTTCTGGCAAGCTCGGCAGGTGGTACCAGCGTGTCCGGAACATGGTTCTGGCACGTCTGAGAGATGGTTCCGGCATGCCCCGCAGGTGATTCCGGAGTGTCCGGCATGTGGTTCTGGCACCTCTGAGAGGTGGTCCCGGCATGCCCGGCAGGTGGTTCCGGAGTGTTCGCCAAGTGGTTCTGGCGTAGCAGGCAGGTCATTTTGCATGTCCGGCGGTGGTTCCGGCGAGTCGAGCCGGTGGTTCCGGCGTGTCCGGCAGGTGGTTCTGGCGTGACCGGCACGGGGATCTGGCACGTCTGAGAGCTGGTTCCGGCATGCCCGACAGGTGATTCCGGAGTGTCCGCCACGTGGTTCTGGCGTACCTGGCAGGTGATTTTGGCGTGTCTGGCAGGTGTTTCTTGCAAGTCGAGCATTTGGCTCAGGCATGCTCTGCAGGTGCTTCCGGCGTGTCTGGCACGTGGTTCTGGTGTGTCTGAGAGCTGGTTCTGGCATGTCCGGCAGATGATTCCGGAGTGTCCACCAAGTGGTTGTGGCATACCCGGCAGGTGATTTTAGCGTGTCAGGTAGGTGGTTCGAGCGAGTCGAGTAGGTGGTTCCTGCGTGCTGGGCAGGTGGCTGAGGCGGGTCTGGCAGGTGGTTTCGGTCTGTTTGGGGTGTGGTTCCGGCATCTCAGGCACATGGTTCTGGCACGTCTGCAGGTGGTTCCGGCCGGCCCGACATGTGTTTCCATGGTGTCCTCCAAGTGGTTATGGCATAGCTGGCAGGTGATGTAGGCGTGACCGGCAGGTGCTTCCAGCCAGCCCGGCAGGTGATTCCGAATTGTTCACCAAATGGTTGTGGGGTAGCCGGCAGGTGATTTTGGCGTGTCCAGCAGGTGGTTTTGGCGAGTCGAGCAGGTGGTTCTGGCGTGCTCGGCAGGTGCTTCCAGTGTCATTGGCATGTGGTTCCGGCATGTCTGAGAGGTGGTTCCGCCATGCCCGGCAGGTGATTCCGGAGTGTCCGGCATGTGGTTCTGGCACCTCTGAGAGGTGGTTCCGTCATGCCCGGCAGGTGATACCGGAGTGCTCGCCAAGTTGTTCTGGCATAGCCAGCAGGTGATTTTGCATGTACGGCAATGGTTCAGGCGAGTCGAGCCGTGGTTCCGGAATGTCCGGCAGGTGGTTCCGGCATGTCCGGCAGGTGGTTCCGGCATGTCCAGCACGTGGTTCCAGCATGCCCGGCAGGTGATTCTGGAGTGTCCGGCATGTGGTTCTGGCACCTCTGAGAGGTGGGTGCGGCATGACAGGCAGGTGGTTCCGGAGGTTCTGCCGAGTGGTTCTGGCGTAGTAGGCTGGTGATTCTGGCGTGTCCAGCAGGTGGTTCTGGGGAGTGGATCAGGTGGTTCCAGCATACTCGGCAGGTGGTACCGTCGTGTCCGGAACATGGTTCTGACAAGTCTGAGAGGCGGTTCCGGCATGCCCGACAGGTGATTCCGGAGTGTTCGCCAAGTGGTTCTGGCGTAGCCGGCAGGTCATTTTGCATGTCCGTCGGTGGTTCCGGCGAGTCGAGCTGGTGGTTCCGGCGTGTCCGACAGGTGTTTCTGGCGTGACCGGCACGAGGTTCCGGCACGTCTGACAGTTGGTTCCGGCATGCCCGACAGGTGATTCCGGAGTGTCCGCCACGTGGTTCTGGCGTACCCGGCAGGTGATTTTGGCGTGTCTGGCAGGTGTTTCTTGCAAGTCGAGCATTTGGCTCAGGCATGCTCAGGAGGTGCTTCCGGCGTGTCTGGCACGTGGTTCTGGTGTGTCTGAGAGCTGGCTCTGGCATGTCCGGCAGATGATTCCGGAGTGTCCACCAAGTGGTTGTGGCATACCCGGCAGGTGATTTTAGCGTGTCAGGTAGGTGGTTCCAGCGAGTCGAGTAGGTGGTTCCGGAGTGCTCGGCAGTTGGTTCAGGCGGGTCTGGCAGGTGGTTTCGGTCTGTTCGGGGTTTGGTTCCGGCATCTCAGGCACATGGTTCTGGCACGTCTGATAGGTGGTTCCGGCCGGCCCGACAGGTGTTTCCATGGTGTCCGCCAAGCGGTTCTGGCATAGCTGGCAGGTGATGTTGGCGTGACCGGCAGGTGGTTCCAGGGAGCCCGGCAGGTGATTCCGAAGTGTTCACGAAATGGTTGTGGCATAGCCGGCAGGTGATTTTGGCGTGTCCAGCAGGTGGTTTTGGCGAGTCGAGCAGGTGGTTCTGGCGTGCACGGCAGGTGCTTCCGGTGTCATTGGCATGTGGTTCCGGCATGTCTGAGAGCTGGTTCCGCCATGCCCGACAGGTGATTCCGGAGTGTTCCCCAAGTGGTTCTGGCATAGCCGGCAGGTGATTTTGCATGTCCGGCAATGGTTCCGGTGAGTCGAGCCGGTGGTTCCGGCATGTCCGGCAGGTGGTTCCGGCATGCCCGGCAGGTGATTCCGGAGTGTCCGGCATGTGGTTCTGGCACCTCTGAGAGGTGGTTCCGGCATGCCCGTCAGGTGATACCGAAGTGTTCGCCAAGTGGTTCTGGCATAGCCGGCAGGTGATTTTGCATGTCCGGCAATGGGTCCGGCGAGTCGAGCCGTGGTTCCGGAATGTCCGGCAGCTGGTTCCAGCATGTCCGTCAGGTGGTTCCGGCATGTCCAGCACGTGGTTCCAGCATGCCCGGCAGGTGATTCCGGAGTGTCCGGCATGTGGTTCTGGCACCTCTGAGAGGTGGTTCCGGAATGCCTGGCATGTGATTCCGGAGTGTCTGCCGAGTGGTTCCGGCGTAGCCGGCAGTTGATTTTGGCGTGTCCACTAGGTGGTTCTGGGGAGTGGATCAGCTGGTTCCGGCATACTCGGCAGGTGGTACCGGCGTGTCCAGAACATGGTTCTGGCAAGTCTGAGAGGTGGTTCCGGCACGCCCGACAGGTGATTCCGGAGCGTCCTCCAAGTGTTTCTGGCGTACCCGGCAGGTGATTTTCGCCTGTCCAACAGGTGTATCTTGCGAGTCGAGCAGGTGGCTGAGTCATGCTCAGCTGGTGCTTCCGGCGTCTATGGCACGTGGTTCTGGTGTGTCTGAGAGCTGGTTCTGGCATGTCCGGCAGATGATTCCGGAGTGTCCACCAAGTGGTTCTTGTATACCTGGCAGGTGATTTTGGCGTGTCAGGAAGTTGGTTCCGGCTAGTTGAGCAGGTGGATCAGGCGTGCTCGCCAGGGGGTTCAGGCGGGTCTGGCAGGTGGTTTCGGTCTGTTCGGGGAGTGGTTCCGGCATCTCAGGCACATGGTTCTGGCACGTCTGAGAGGTGGTTCCGGCTGGCCCGACAGGTGTTTCCATGGTGTCCGCCAAGTGGTTCTGGCATAGCTGGCAGGTGATGTTGGCGTGACCGGCTGGTGTTTCCAGCCAGCCCGGCAGGTGATTCCGAAGAGTTCACCAAATGGTTGTGGCGTAGCCGGCAGGTGATTTTGGCGTGTCCAGCAGGTGGTTTTGGCGAGTCGAGCCGGTGATTCCGGCATGTCCGGCAGGTGGTTCCGGCATGCCCGGCAGGTGATTCCGGAGTGTCCGGCATGTGGTTCTCTCACCCCTGAGATGTGGTTCCGGCATGCCCTGCAGGTGATACCGGAGTTTCCGGCATTTGGTCCTGGCACCTCTGAGAGGTGGTTCCGGAATGCCTGGCATGTGATTCCGGAGTGTCTGCCGAGTGGTTCTGGCGTAGCCGGCAGGTGATTTTGGCGTGTCCAGCAGGTGGTTCCGGCGAGCTCGGCAGGTGGTTCCGGCATGTCCGGAACATGGTTCTGGCACGTCTGAGAGATGGTTCCGGCATGCCCGGCAGGTGATTCCGGAGTGTCCGGCATGTGGTTCTGGCACTTCTGAGAGGTGGTTCCGGCATGCCCGGCAGTTGGTTACGGAGTGTCTGCCGAGTGGTTCTGGCGTAGACAGGAGGTGATTTTGCATGTCCGGCAATGGTTCCGGCGACTCGAGCCGGTGGTTCCGGCATGTCCGGGAGGTGTTTCCGGCATGTCCAGCACGTGCTTCCAGCATGCCCTGCAGGTGATTCCGGAGTGTCCGGCATGTGGTTCTGGCACCTCTGAGAGGTGGTTCCGGCATGCCCGGCAGGTGATACCGGAGTCTCCGGCATTTGGTTCTGGCACCTCTGAGAGGTGGTTCCGGAATGCCTGGCCTGTGATTCCGGATTGTCTGCTGAGTGGTCCTGGAGTAGCCGGCAGTTGACTTTGACGTGTCCACTAGGTGGTTCTGGGGAGTGGATCAGCTGGTTCCGGCATACTCGGCAGGTGGTACCGGCGTGTCCAGAACATGGTTCTGGCAAGTCTGAGAGGTGGTTCCGGCACGCCCGACAGGTGATTCCGGAGCGTCCGCCCAGTGTTTCTGGCGTACCCGGCAGGTGATTTTGGCATGTCCGACAGGTGTATCTTGAGAGTCGAGCAGGTGCCTCAGGCATGCTCAGCTGGTGCTTCCGGCGTCTCTGGCACGTGGTTCTGGTGTGTCTGAGAGCTGGTTCTGGCATGTCCGGCAGATGATTCCGGAGTGTCCACCAAGTGGTTCTTGTATACCTGGCAGGTTATTTTGGCCTGTCAGGAAGTTGGTTCCAGCTAGTTGAGCAGGTGGATCAGGCGTGCTTGCCAGGGGCTTCAGGCGGGTCTGGCAGGTGGTTTCGGTCTGTTCGGGGAGTGTTTCCGGCATCTCAGGCTCATGGTTCTGGGACGTCTGAGAGGTGGTTCTGGCCGGCCCGACAGGTGTTTCCATGGTGTCCGCCAATTGGTTCTGGCATAGCTGGCAGGTGATATTGGCGTGACCGGCAGGTGGTTCCAGCAAGCCCGGCAGGTGATTCCGAAGAGTTCACCAAATGGTTGTGGCGTAGCCGGCAGGTGATTTTGGAGTGTCCAGCAGGTGGTTTTGGCGAGTCGAGCAGGTGGTTCTGGCGTGCTCGGCAGGTGCTTCCGGTGTCATTGGCATGTGGTTCCGGCATGTCTGAGAGGTGGATCCGGCATGCCCGGCAGGTGTTTCCGGAGAGTCTGCCGAGTGGTTCGGGAGCCAGCCCGGCAGGTGATTCCGAAGAGTTCACCAAATAGTTGTGGCGTAGCCGGCAGGTGATTTTGGCGTGTCAGGAAGTTGGTTCCGGCTAGTTGAGCAGGTGGATCAGGGGTGCTCGCCAGGGGGTTCAGGCGGGTCTGGCAGGTGGTTTCGGTCTGTTCGGGGAGTGGTTCCGGCATCTCAGGCACATGGTTCTGGCACGTCTGAGAGGTGGTTCCGGCCGGCCGGAGAGGTGTTTCCAGAGTGTCCGCCAAGTGGTTCTGGCGTGGCTGAAAGGTGATGTTGGCGTGACCAGCAGGTGGTTCCAGAGAGCCCGGCAGGTGATTCCGGAGTGTCTGCCGTGTGGTTCTGGCGTAGCTGGCAGTTGATTTTGGCATGTCCAGCAGGTGGTTCCAGCGAGCTCGGCAGGTGGTACCAGCGTGTCCGGAACATGGTTCTGGCACGTCTGAGAGATGGTTCCGTCATGAAAGGCAGGTGATTCCGGAGTGTCCGGCATGTGGTTCTGGCACCTCTGAGAAGTGGTTCCGGCATGCCCGGCAGGTGATACCGGAGTCTCCGGCATGTGGTTCTGGCACCTCTGAGAGGTGGTTCCGGCATGACCGGCAGGTGGTTACGGAGTGTCTGCCGAGTGGTTCTGGCGTAGTCGGCAGGTGATTCTGGCATGTCCACTAGGTGGTTCTGGGGAGTGGATCAGGTGGTTCCGGCAACTCGGCAGGTTCTACCGGCATGTCCAGAACATGGTTCTGGCAAGACTGAGAGGTGGTTCCGGCATGCCCGACAGGTGATTCCCGAGTGTTCACCAAGTGGTTCTGGCGTAGCCGGCAGGTCATTTTGCATGTCCGGCGGTGGTTCCGGCGAGTCAAGCCGGTGGTTCCGGCATGTCCGGCACGTGGTTCCGGCATGCCCGGCAGGTGATGCCGGAGTGTCCGGCATGTGGTTCTGGCACCTCTGAGAGGTGGTTCCGGCGTGCCCGACAGGTGATTCCGGAGTGTTCCCCAAGTGGTTCTGGCATAGCCGGCAGGTGATTTTGCATGTCCGGCAATGGTTCCGGCGAGTCGAGCTGGTGGTTCCGGCATGTCCTGCAGGTGGTTCCGGCACGCCCGACAGGTGATTCCGGAGCGTCCACCAAGTGGTTCTGGTATTCCTGGCAGGTGACTTTGGCGTGTCAGGATGTTGGTTCCGGCTAGTTGAGCAGGTGGATCAGGCGTGCTCGCCAGGGGGTTCAGGCGGGTCTGGCAGGTGGTTTCGGTCTGTTCGGGGTGTGGTTCCGGCATCTCAGGCACATGGTTCTGGCACGTCTGATAGGTGGTTCCGGCCGGCCCGACAGGTGTTTCCATGGTGTCCGCCAAGTTGTTCTGGCATAGCTGGCAGGTGATGTTGGCGTGACCGGCAGGTGGTTCCAGCCAGCCCGGCAGGTGATTCCGGAGTGTCTGCCGTGTGGTTCTGGCGTAGCTGGCAGGTGATTTTGGCGTGTACAGCAGGTGGTTCTGGCGAGCTCAGCAGGTGGTACCAGCATGTCCGGAACAAGGTTCTTGCACGTCTGAGAGATGGTTCCGGCATGCCCGGCAGGTGATTCCGGAGTGTCCGGCATGTGGTTCTGGCACCTCTGAGAGGTGGTTCCGGCATGCCCGGCAGCTGATACCGGAGTGTTCGCCAAGTGGTTCTGGCGTAGCCCGCAGGTGATTTTGCATGTCCGGCAATGGTTCCGGCGAGTCGAGCCGGTGAGTCCTGAATGTCCGGCAGGTGGTCCCGGCATGTCCGGCAGGTGGTTCTGGAATGTCCAGCACGTGGTTCCAGCATGCCCTGCAGGTGATTCCGCAGTGTCCGGCATTTGGTTCTGGCACCTCTGAGAGGTGGTTCCGGCATGCCCGGCAGGTGATACCGGAGTCTCCGGCATGTGGTTCTGGCACCTCTGAGAGGTGGTTCCGGAATGCCTGGCCTGCGATTCTGCAGTGTCTGCCGAGTGGTTCTGGCGTAGCCGGCAGTTGATTTTGGCATGTCCACTATGTGGCTCTGGGTAGTGGATCAGCTGGTTCCGGCATACTCGGCAGGTGGTACCGGCGTGTCCAGAACATGGTTCTGGCAAGTCTGAGAGGTGGTTCCGGCACGCCCGACATGTGATTCCGGAGCATCTGCCCAGTGTTTTCTGGTGTACCCGGCAGGTGATTTTGGCATGTCCGACAGGTGTATCTTGCGAGTCGAGCAGGTGTCTGAGGCATGCTCAGCTGGTGCTTCCGGCGTCTCAGGCACGTGGTTCTGGTGTGTCTGAGAGCTGGTTCTGGCATGTCCGGCAGATGATTCCCGGCAGGTGATTTTGGCGTGTTCAGCAGGTGGATTTGGCGAGTCGAGCAGGTGGTTCTAGCGTGCTTGGCAGGTGCTTCCGGTGTCATTGGCATGTGGTTCCGGCATGTCTGAGAGGTGGTTCCGGCATGCCCGGCAGGTGGTTCCGGAGTGTCTGCCGAGTGGTTCTGGAGCCAGCCCGGCAGGTGATTCCGAAGAGTTCACCAAATGGTTGTGGCGTAGCCGCCAGGTGATTTTGACGTGTCAGGAAGTTGGTTCCGGCTAGTTGAGCAGGTGGATCAGGCGTGCTCGCCAGGGGGTTCAGGCGGGTCTGGCAGGTGGTTTCGGTCTGTTCGGGGAGTGGTTCCGGCATCTCAGGCACATGGTTCTAGCACGTCTGAGAGGTGGTTCCGGCAGGCCGGAGAGGTGTTTCCGGAGTGTCCGCCAAGTGGTTCTGGCGTAGCTGAAAGGTGATGTTGGCGTGACCGGCAGTTGGTTCCAGCCAGCCCGGCAGGTGATTCCGGAGTGTCTGCCGTGTGGTTCTGGCGTAGCTGGCAGAGGATTTTGGCGTGTCCAGCAGGTGGTTCCGGCGAGCTCGGCAGGTGGTACCAGCGTGTCCGGATCATGGTTCTGGCACGTCTGAGAGATGGTTCCGGCATGCCCGGCAGGTGATTCGGGAGTGTCAGGCATGTGGTTCCGGCACCTCTGAGAGGTGGTTCCGGCATGCCCGGCAGGTGATTCTGGAGTGTCAGGCATGTGGTTCTGGCACCTCTGAGAGGTGGTCCCGTCATGCCTGGCAGGTGGTTCTGGAGTGTCTGCCGAGTGGTTCTGGCGTAGTCGACAGGTGATTCTGGCGTGTCCAGCAGGTGGTTGTGGGGAGTGGATAAGGTGGTTCCGGCACACTCGGCAGGTGGTACCGGCGTGTCCGGAACATGGTTCTGGCAAGTCTGAGAGGTGGTTCCGGCATGCCCGACAGGTGATTCCGGAGTGTTCGCCAAGTGGTTCTGGTGTAGCCGGCAGGTCATTTTGCATGTCCGTCGGTGGTTCCGGCGAGTCGAGCTGGTGGTTCCGGCGTGTCCGACAGGTGTTTCTGGCGTGACCGGCACGAGGTTCCGGCACGTCTGACAGTTGGTTCCGGCATGCCCGACAGGTGATTCCGGAGTGTCCGCCACGTGGTTCTGGCGTACCCGGCAGGTGATTTTGGCGTGTCTGGCAGGTGTTTCTTGCAAGTCGAGCATTTGGCTCAGGCATGCTCAGGAGGTGCTTCCGGCGTGTCTGGCACGTGGTTCTGGTGTGTCTGAGAGCTGGCTCTGGCATGTCCGGCAGATGATTCCGGAGTGTCCACCAAGTGGTTGTGGCATACCCGGCAGGTGATTTTAGCGTGTCAGGTAGGTGGTTCCAGCGAGTCGAGTAGGTGGTTCCGGAGTGCTCGGCAGTTGGTTCAGGCGGGTCTGGCAGGTGGTTTCGGTCTGTTCGGGGTTTGGTTCCGGCATCTCAGGCACATGGTTCTGGCACGTCTGATAGGTGGTTCCGGCCGGCCCGACAGGTGTTTCCATGGTGTCCGCCAAGCGGTTCTGGCATAGCTGGCAGGTGATGTTGGCGTGACCGGCAGGTGGTTCCAGGGAGCCCGGCAGGTGATTCCGAAGTGTTCACGAAATGGTTGTGGCATAGCCGGCAGGTGATTTTGGCGTGTCCAGCAGGTGGTTTTGGCGAGTCGAGCAGGTGGTTCTGGCGTGCACGGCAGGTGCTTCCGGTGTCATTGGCATGTGGTTCCGGCATGTCTGAGAGCTGGTTCCGCCATGCCCGACAGGTGATTCCGGAGTGTTCCCCAAGTGGTTCTGGCATAGCCGGCAGGTGATTTTGCATGTCCGGCAATGGTTCCGGTGAGTCGAGCCGGTGGTTCCGGCATGTCCGGCAGGTGGTTCCGGCATGCCCGGCAGGTGATTCCGGAGTGTCCGGCATGTGGTTCTGGCACCTCTGAGAGGTGGTTCCGGCATGCCCGTCAGGTGATACCGAAGTGTTCGCCAAGTGGTTCTGGCATAGCCGGCAGGTGATTTTGCATGTCCGGCAATGGGTCCGGCGAGTCGAGCCGTGGTTCCGGAATGTCCGGCAGCTGGTTCCAGCATGTCCGTCAGGTGGTTCCGGCATGTCCAGCACGTGGTTCCAGCATGCCCGGCAGGTGATTCCGGAGTGTCCGGCATGTGGTTCTGGCACCTCTGAGAGGTGGTTCCGGAATGCCTGGCATGTGATTCCGGAGTGTCTGCCGAGTGGTTCCGGCGTAGCCGGCAGTTGATTTTGGCGTGTCCACTAGGTGGTTCTGGGGAGTGGATCAGCTGGTTCCGGCATACTCGGCAGGTGGTACCGGCGTGTCCAGAACATGGTTCTGGCAAGTCTGAGAGGTGGTTCCGGCACGCCCGACAGGTGATTCCGGAGCGTCCTCCAAGTGTTTCTGGCGTACCCGGCAGGTGATTTTCGCCTGTCCAACAGGTGTATCTTGCGAGTCGAGCAGGTGGCTGAGTCATGCTCAGCTGGTGCTTCCGGCGTCTATGGCACGTGGTTCTGGTGTGTCTGAGAGCTGGTTCTGGCATGTCCGGCAGATGATTCCGGAGTGTCCACCAAGTGGTTCTTGTATACCTGGCAGGTGATTTTGGCGTGTCAGGAAGTTGGTTCCGGCTAGTTGAGCAGGTGGATCAGGCGTGCTCGCCAGGGGGTTCAGGCGGGTCTGGCAGGTGGTTTCGGTCTGTTCGGGGAGTGGTTCCGGCATCTCAGGCACATGGTTCTGGCACGTCTGAGAGGTGGTTCCGGCTGGCCCGACAGGTGTTTCCATGGTGTCCGCCAAGTGGTTCTGGCATAGCTGGCAGGTGATGTTGGCGTGACCGGCTGGTGTTTCCAGCCAGCCCGGCAGGTGATTCCGAAGAGTTCACCAAATGGTTGTGGCGTAGCCGGCAGGTGATTTTGGCGTGTCCAGCAGGTGGTTTTGGCGAGTCGAGCCGGTGATTCCGGCATGTCCGGCAGGTGGTTCCGGCATGCCCGGCAGGTGATTCCGGAGTGTCCGGCATGTGGTTCTCTCACCCCTGAGATGTGGTTCCGGCATGCCCTGCAGGTGATACCGGAGTTTCCGGCATTTGGTCCTGGCACCTCTGAGAGGTGGTTCCGGAATGCCTGGCATGTGATTCCGGAGTGTCTGCCGAGTGGTTCTGGCGTAGCCGGCAGGTGATTTTGGCGTGTCCAGCAGGTGGTTCCGGCGAGCTCGGCAGGTGGTTCCGGCATGTCCGGAACATGGTTCTGGCACGTCTGAGAGATGGTTCCGGCATGCCCGGCAGGTGATTCCGGAGTGTCCGGCATGTGGTTCTGGCACTTCTGAGAGGTGGTTCCGGCATGCCCGGCAGTTGGTTACGGAGTGTCTGCCGAGTGGTTCTGGCGTAGACAGGAGGTGATTTTGCATGTCCGGCAATGGTTCCGGCGACTCGAGCCGGTGGTTCCGGCATGTCCGGGAGGTGTTTCCGGCATGTCCAGCACGTGCTTCCAGCATGCCCTGCAGGTGATTCCGGAGTGTCCGGCATGTGGTTCTGGCACCTCTGAGAGGTGGTTCCGGCATGCCCGGCAGGTGATACCGGAGTCTCCGGCATTTGGTTCTGGCACCTCTGAGAGGTGGTTCCGGAATGCCTGGCCTGTGATTCCGGATTGTCTGCTGAGTGGTTCTGGAGTAGCCGGCAGTTGACTTTGACGTGTCCACTAGGTGGTTCTGGGGAGTGGATCAGCTGGTTCCGGCATACTCGGCAGGTGGTACCGGCGTGTCCAGAACATGGTTCTGGCAAGTCTGAGAGGTGGTTCCGGCACGCCCGACAGGTGATTCCGGAGCGTCCGCCCAGTGTTTCTGGCGTACCCGGCAGGTGATTTTGGCATGTCCGACAGGTGTATCTTGAGAGTCGAGCAGGTGCCTCAGGCATGCTCAGCTGGTGCTTCCGGCGTCTCTGGCACGTGGTTCTGGTGTGTCTGAGAGCTGGTTCTGGCATGTCCGGCAGATGATTCCGGAGTGTCCACCAAGTGGTTCTTGTATACCTGGCAGGTTATTTTGGCCTGTCAGGAAGTTGGTTCCAGCTAGTTGAGCAGGTGGATCAGGCGTGCTTGCCAGGGGCTTCAGGCGGGTCTGGCAGGTGGTTTCGGTCTGTTCGGGGAGTGTTTCCGGCATCTCAGGCTCATGGTTCTGGGACGTCTGAGAGGTGGTTCCGGCCGGCCCGACAGGTGTTTCCATGGTGTCCGCCAATTGGTTCTGGCATAGCTGGCAGGTGATATTGGCGTGACCGGCAGGTGGTTCCAGCAAGCCCGGCAGGTGATTCCGAAGAGTTCACCAAATGGTTGTGGCGTAGCCGGCAGGTGATTTTGGAGTGTCCAGCAGGTGGTTTTGGCGAGTCGAGCAGGTGGTTCTGGCGTGCTCGGCAGGTGCTTCCGGTGTCATTGGCATGTGGTTCCGGCATGTCTGAGAGGTGGATCCGGCATGCCCGGCAGGTGTTTCCGGAGAGTCTGCCGAGTGGTTCGGGAGCCAGCCCGGCAGGTGATTCCGAAGAGTTCACCAAATAGTTGTGGCGTAGCCGGCAGGTGATTTTGGCGTGTCAGGAAGTTGGTTCCGGCTAGTTGAGCAGGTGGATCAGGGGTGCTCGCCAGGGGGTTCAGGCGGGTCTGGCAGGTGGTTTCGGTCTGTTCGGGGAGTGGTTCCGGCATCTCAGGCACATGGTTCTGGCACGTCTGAGAGGTGGTTCCGGCCGGCCGGAGAGGTGTTTCCAGAGTGTCCGCCAAGTGGTTCTGGCGTGGCTGAAAGGTGATGTTGGCGTGACCAGCAGGTGGTTCCAGAGAGCCCGGCAGGTGATTCCGGAGTGTCTGCCGTGTGGTTCTGGCGTAGCTGGCAGTTGATTTTGGCATGTCCAGCAGGTGGTTCCAGCGAGCTCGGCAGGTGGTACCAGCGTGTCCGGAACATGGTTCTGGCACGTCTGAGAGATGGTTCCGTCATGAAAGGCAGGTGATTCCGGAGTGTCCGGCATGTGGTTCTGGCACCTCTGAGAAGTGGTTCCGGCATGCCCGGCAGGTGATACCGGAGTCTCCGGCATGTGGTTCTGGCACCTCTGAGAGGTGGTTCCGGCATGACCGGCAGGTGGTTACGGAGTGTCTGCCGAGTGGTTCTGGCGTAGTCGGCAGGTGATTCTGGCATGTCCACTAGGTGGTTCTGGGGAGTGGATCAGGTGGTTCCGGCAACTCGGCAGGTTCTACCGGCATGTCCAGAACATGGTTCTGGCAAGACTGAGAGGTGGTTCCGGCATGCCCGACAGGTGATTCCCGAGTGTTCACCAAGTGGTTCTGGCGTAGCCGGCAGGTCATTTTGCATGTCCGGCGGTGGTTCCGGCGAGTCAAGCCGGTGGTTCCGGCATGTCCGGCACGTGGTTCCGGCATGCCCGGCAGGTGATGCCGGAGTGTCCGGCATGTGGTTCTGGCACCTCTGAGAGGTGGTTCCGGCGTGCCCGACAGGTGATTCCGGAGTGTTCCCCAAGTGGTTCTGGCATAGCCGGCAGGTGATTTTGCATGTCCGGCAATGGTTCCGGCGAGTCGAGCTGGTGGTTCCGGCATGTCCTGCAGGTGGTTCCGACACGCCCGACAGGTGATTCCGGAGCGTCCACCAAGTGGTTCTGGTATTCCTGGCAGGTGACTTTGGCGTGTCAGGATGTTGGTTCCGGCTAGTTGAGCAGGTGGATCAGGCGTGCTCGCCAGGGGGTTCAGGCGGGTCTGGCAGGTGGTTTCGGTCTGTTCGGGGTGTGGTTCCGGCATCTCAGGCACATGGTTCTGGCACGTCTGATAGGTGGTTCCGGCCGGCCCGACAGGTGTTTCCATGGTGTCCGCCAAGTTGTTCTGGCATAGCTGGCAGGTGATGTTGGCGTGACCGGCAGGTGGTTCCAGCCAGCCCGGCAGGTGATTCCGGAGTGTCTGCCGTGTGGTTCTGGCGTAGCTGGCAGGTGATTTTGGCGTGTACAGCAGGTGGTTCTGGCGAGCTCAGCAGGTGGTACCAGCATGTCCGGAACAAGGTTCTTGCACGTCTGAGAGATGGTTCCGGCATGCCCGGCAGGTGATTCCGGAGTGTCCGGCATGTGGTTCTGGCACCTCTGAGAGGTGGTTCCGGCATGCCCGGCAGCTGATACCGGAGTGTTCGCCAAGTGGTTCTGGCGTAGCCCGCAGGTGATTTTGCATGTCCGGCAATGGTTCCGGCGAGTCGAGCCGGTGAGTCCTGAATGTCCGGCAGGTGGTCCCGGCATGTCCGGCAGGTGGTTCTGGAATGTCCAGCACGTGGTTCCAGCATGCCCTGCAGGTGATTCCGCAGTGTCCGGCATTTGGTTCTGGCACCTCTGAGAGGTGGTTCCGGCATGCCCGGCAGGTGATACCGGAGTCTCCGGCATGTGGTTCTGGCACCTCTGAGAGGTGGTTCCGGAATGCCTGGCCTGCGATTCTGCAGTGTCTGCCGAGTGGTTCTGGCGTAGCCGGCAGTTGATTTTGGCATGTCCACTATGTGGCTCTGGGTAGTGGATCAGCTGGTTCCGGCATACTCGGCAGGTGGTACCGGCGTGTCCAGAACATGGTTCTGGCAAGTCTGAGAGGTGGTTCCGGCACGCCCGACAGGTGATTCCGGAGCGTCCTCCAAGTGTTTCTGGCGTACCCGGCAGGTGATTTTCGCCTGTCCAACAGGTGTATCTTGCGAGTCGAGCAGGTGGCTGAGTCATGCTCAGCTGGTGCTTCCGGCGTCTATGGCACGTGGTTCTGGTGTGTCTGAGAGCTGGTTCTGGCATGTCCGGCAGATGATTCCGGAGTGTCCACCAAGTGGTTCTTGTATACCTGGCAGGTGATTTTGGCGTGTCAGGAAGTTGGTTCCGGCTAGTTGAGCAGGTGGATCAGGCGTGCTCGCCAGGGGGTTCAGGCGGGTCTGGCAGGTGGTTTCGGTCTGTTCGGGGAGTGGTTCCGGCATCTCAGGCACATGGTTCTGGCACGTCTGAGAGGTGGTTCCGGCTGGCCCGACAGGTGTTTCCATGGTGTCCGCCAAGTGGTTCTGGCATAGCTGGCAGGTGATGTTGGCGTGACCGGCTGGTGTTTCCAGCCAGCCCGGCAGGTGATTCCGAAGAGTTCACCAAATGGTTGTGGCGTAGCCGGCAGGTGATTTTGGCGTGTCCAGCAGGTGGTTTTGGCGAGTCGAGCCGGTGATTCCGGCATGTCCGGCAGGTGGTTCCGGCATGCCCGGCAGGTGATTCCGGAGTGTCCGGCATGTGGTTCTCTCACCCCTGAGATGTGGTTCCGGCATGCCCTGCAGGTGATACCGGAGTTTCCGGCATTTGGTCCTGGCACCTCTGAGAGGTGGTTCCGGAATGCCTGGCATGTGATTCCGGAGTGTCTGCCGAGTGGTTCTGGCGTAGCCGGCAGGTGATTTTGGCGTGTCCAGCAGGTGGTTCCGGCGAGCTCGGCAGGTGGTTCCGGCATGTCCGGAACATGGTTCTGGCACGTCTGAGAGATGGTTCCGGCATGCCCGGCAGGTGATTCCGGAGTGTCCGGCATGTGGTTCTGGCACTTCTGAGAGGTGGTTCCGGCATGCCCGGCAGTTGGTTACGGAGTGTCTGCCGAGTGGTTCTGGCGTAGACAGGAGGTGATTTTGCATGTCCGGCAATGGTTCCGGCGACTCGAGCCGGTGGTTCCGGCATGTCCGGGAGGTGTTTCCGGCATGTCCAGCACGTGCTTCCAGCATGCCCTGCAGGTGATTCCGGAGTGTCCGGCATGTGGTTCTGGCACCTCTGAGAGGTGGTTCCGGCATGCCCGGCAGGTGATACCGGAGTCTCCGGCATTTGGTTCTGGCACCTCTGAGAGGTGGTTCCGGAATGCCTGGCCTGTGATTCCGGATTGTCTGCTGAGTGGTTCTGGAGTAGCCGGCAGTTGACTTTGACGTGTCCACTAGGTGGTTCTGGGGAGTGGATCAGCTGGTTCCGGCATACTCGGCAGGTGGTACCGGCGTGTCCAGAACATGGTTCTGGCAAGTCTGAGAGGTGGTTCCGGCACGCCCGACAGGTGATTCCGGAGCGTCCGCCCAGTGTTTCTGGCGTACCCGGCAGGTGATTTTGGCATGTCCGACAGGTGTATCTTGAGAGTCGAGCAGGTGCCTCAGGCATGCTCAGCTGGTGCTTCCGGCGTCTCTGGCACGTGGTTCTGGTGTGTCTGAGAGCTGGTTCTGGCATGTCCGGCAGATGATTCCGGAGTGTCCACCAAGTGGTTCTTGTATACCTGGCAGGTTATTTTGGCCTGTCAGGAAGTTGGTTCCAGCTAGTTGAGCAGGTGGATCAGGCGTGCTTGCCAGGGGCTTCAGGCGGGTCTGGCAGGTGGTTTCGGTCTGTTCGGGGAGTGTTTCCGGCATCTCAGGCTCATGGTTCTGGGACGTCTGAGAGGTGGTTCCGGCCGGCCCGACAGGTGTTTCCATGGTGTCCGCCAAGTGGTTCTGGCATAGCTGGCAGGTGATATTGGCGTGACCGGCAGGTGGTTCCAGCAAGCCCGGCAGGTGATTCCGAAGAGTTCACCAAATGGTTGTGGCGTAGCCGGCAGGTGATTTTGGAGTGTCCAGCAGGTGGTTTTGGCGAGTCGAGCAGGTGGTTCTGGCGTGCTCGGCAGGTGCTTCCGGTGTCATTGGCATGTGGTTCCGGCATGTCTGAGAGGTGGATCCGGCATGCCCGGCAGGTGTTTCCGGAGAGTCTGCCGAGTGGTTCGGGAGCCAGCCCGGCAGGTGATTCCGAAGAGTTCACCAAATAGTTGTGGCGTAGCCGGCAGGTGATTTTGGCGTGTCAGGAAGTTGGTTCCGGCTAGTTGAGCAGGTGGATCAGGCGTGCTCGCCAGGGGGTTCAGGCGGGTCTGGCAGGTGGTTTCGGTCTGTTCGGGGAGTGGTTCCGGCATCTCAGGCACATGGTTCTGGCACGTCTGAGAGGTGGTTCCGGCCGGCCGGAGAGGTGTTTCCAGAGTGTCCGCCAAGTGGTTCTGGCGTGGCTGAAAGGTGATGTTGGCGTGACCAGCAGGTGGTTCCAGAGAGCCCGGCAGGTGATTCCGGAGTGTCTGCCGTGTGGTTCTGGCGTAGCTGGCAGTTGATTTTGGCATGTCCAGCAGGTGGTTCCAGCGAGCTCGGCAGGTGGTACCAGCGTGTCCGGAACATGGTTCTGGCACGTCTGAGAGATGGTTCCGTCATGAAAGGCAGGTGATTCCGGAGTGTCCGGCATGTGGTTCTGGCACCTCTGAGAAGTGGTTCCGGCATGCCCGGCAGGTGATACCGGAGTCTCCGGCATGTGGTTCTGGCACCTCTGAGAGGTGGTTCCGGCATGACCGGCAGGTGGTTACGGAGTGTCTGCCGAGTGGTTCTGGCGTAGTCGGCAGGTGATTCTGGCATGTCCACTAGGTGGTTCTGGGGAGTGGATCAGGTGGTTCCGGCTACTCGGCAGGTTCTACCGGCATGTCCAGAACATGGTTCTGGCAAGACTGAGAGGTGGTTCCGGCATGCCCGACAGGTGATTCCCGAGTGTTCGCCAAGTGGTTCTGGCGTAGCCGGCAGGTCATTTTGCATGTCCGGCGGTGGTTCCGGCGAGTCAAGCCGGTGGTTCCGGCATGTCCGGCACGTGGTTCCGGCATGCCCGGCAGGTGATGCCGGAGTGTCCGGCATGTGGTTCTGGCACCTCTGAGAGGTGGTTCCGGCGTGCCCGACAGGTGATTCCGGAGTGTTCCCCAAGTGGTTCTGGCATAGCCGGCAGGTGATTTTGCATGTCCGGCAATGGTTCCGGCGAGTCGAGCTGGTGGTTCCGGCATGTCCTGCAGGTGGTTCCGGCACGCCCGACAGGTGATTCCGGAGCGTCCACCAAGTGGTTCTGGTATTCCTGGCAGGTGACTTTGGCGTGTCAGGATGTTGGTTCCGGCTAGTTGAGCAGGTGGATCAGGCGTGCTCGCCAGGGGGTTCAGGCGGGTCTGGCAGGTGGTTTCGGTCTGTTCGGGGTGTGGTTCCGGCATCTCAGGCACATGGTTCTGGCACGTCTGATAGGTGGTTCCGGCCGGCCCGACAGGTGTTTCCATGGTGTCCGCCAAGTTGTTCTGGCATAGCTGGCAGGTGATGTTGGCGTGACCGGCAGGTGGTTCCAGCCAGCCCGGCAGGTGATTCCGGAGTGTCTGCCGTGTGGTTCTGGCGTAGCTGGCAGGTGATTTTGGCGTGTACAGCAGGTGGTTCTGGCGAGCTCAGCAGGTGGTACCAGCATGTCCGGAACAAGGTTCTTGCACGTCTGAGAGATGGTTCCGGCATGCCCGGCAGGTGATTCCGGAGTGTCCGGCATGTGGTTCTGGCACCTCTGAGAGGTGGTTCCGGCATGCCCGGCAGCTGATACCGGAGTGTTCGCCAAGTGGTTCTGGCGTAGCCCGCAGGTGATTTTGCATGTCCGGCAATGGTTCCGGCGAGTCGAGCCGGTGAGTCCTGAATGTCCGGCAGGTGGTCCCGGCATGTCCGGCAGGTGGTTCTGGAATGTCCAGCACGTGGTTCCAGCATGCCCTGCAGGTGATTCCGCAGTGTCCGGCATTTGGTTCTGGCACCTCTGAGAGGTGGTTCCGGCATGCCCGGCAGGTGATACCGGAGTCTCCGGCATGTGGTTCTGGCACCTCTGAGAGGTGGTTCCGGAATGCCTGGCCTGCGATTCTGCAGTGTCTACCGAGTGGTTCTGGCGTAGCCGGCAGTTGATTTTGGCATGTCCACTATGTGGCTCTGGGTAGTGGATCAGCTGGTTCCGGCATACTCGGCAGGTGGTACCGGCGTGTCCAGAACATGGTTCTGGCAAGTCTGAGAGGTGGTTCCGGCACGCCCGACATGTGATTCCGGAGCATCTGCCCAGTGTTTTCTGGTGTACCCGGCAGGTGATTTTGGCATGTCCGACAGGTGTATCTTGCGAGTCGAGCAGGTGTCTGAGGCATGCTCAGCTGGTGCTTCCGGCGTCTCAGGCACGTGGTTCTGGTGTGTCTGAGAGCTGGTTCTGGCATGTCCGGCAGATGATTCCCGGCAGGTGATTTTGGCGTGTCCAGCAGGTGGATTTGGCGAGTCGAGCAGGTGGTTCTGGCGTGCTTGGCAGGTGCTTCCGGTGTCATTGGCATGCGGTTCCGGCATGTCTGAGAGGTGGTTCCGGCATGCCCGGCAGGTGGTTCCGGAGTGTCTGCCGAGTGGTTCTGGAGCCAGCCCGGCAGGTGATTCCGAAGAGTTCACCAAATGGTTGTGGCGTAGCCGCCAGGTGATTTTGACGTGTCAGGAAGTTGGTTCCGGCTAGTTGAGCAGGTGGATCAGGCGTGCTCGCCAGGGGGTTCAGGCGGGTCTCGCAGGTGGTTTCGGTCTGTTCGGGGAGTGGTTCCGGCATCTCAGGCACATGGTTCTGGCACGTCTGAGAGGTGGTTACGGCCGGCCGGAGAGGTGTTTCCGGAGTGTCCGCCAAGTGGTTCTGGCGTAGCTGAAAGGTGATGTTGGCGTGACCGGCAGGTGGTTCCAGCCAGCCCGGCAGGTGATTCCGGAGTGTCTGCCGTGTGGTTCTGGCGTAGCTGGCAGAGGATTTTGGCGTGTCCAGCAGGTGGTTCCGGCGAGCTCGGCAGGTGGTACCAGCGTGTCCGGATCATGGTTCTGGCACGTCTGAGAGATGGTTCCGGCATGCCCGGCAGGTGATTCGGGAGTGTCAGGCATGTGGTTCCGGCACCTCTGAGAGGTGGTTCCGGCATGCCCGGCAGGTGATTCTGGAGTGTCAGGCATGTGGTTCTGGCACCTCTGAGAGGTGGTCCCGTCATGCCTGGCAGGTGGTTCCGGAGTGTCTCCCGAGTGGTTCTGGCGTAGTCGACAGGTGATTCTGGCGTGTCCAGCAGGTGGTTGTGGGGAGTGGATAAGGTGGTTCCGGCACACTCGGCAGGTGGTACCGGCGTGTCCGGAACATGGTTCTGGCAAGTCTGAGAGGTGGTTCCGTCATGCCCGACAGGTGATTCCGGAGTGTTCGCCAAGTGGTTCTGGTGTAGCCGGCAGGTCATTTTGCATGTCCGGCGGTGGTTCCGGCGAGTTGAGCCGGTGGTTCCGGCGTGTCCGACAGGTGGTTCTGGCGTGACCGGCACGAGGTTCTGGCACGTCGGATAGTTGGTTCCGGCATGCCCGACAGGTGATTCCGGAGTGTCCGCCACGTGGTTCTGGCGTACCCGGCAGGTGATTTTGGCGTGTCTGGCAGGTGCTTCTTGCAAGTCGAGCATTTGGCTCAGGCATGCTCAGCAGGTGCTTCCGGCGTGTCTGGCACGTTGTTCTGGTGTGTCTGAGAGCTGGTTCTGGCATGTCCGGCAGATGATTCCGGAGTGTCCACCAAGTGGTTGTGGCATACCCGGCAGGTGATTTTAGCGTGTCAGGTAGGTGGTTCCAGCGAGTCGAGTAGGTGGTTCCGGCGTGCTCAGAAGGTGGTTCAGGCGGGTCTGGCAGGTGGTTTCGTCTGTTCAGCGTGTGGTTCCGGCATCTCATGCACACGGTTCTGGCACGTCTGAGAGATGGTTCCAGCATGCCCGGCAGGTGATTCGGAAGTGTCCGGCATGTGGTTCTGGCCTCTCTGAGAGGTGGTTCCGGCATGCCCGGCAGGTGATTCCGGAGTGTCCGGCATGCGGTTCTGGCAACTCTGAGACGTGGTTCCGGCATGCCCGGCAGTTGGTTACGGAGTGTATGCCAAGTGGTTCTGGACTAGCCGGCAGGTGATTCTGGCGTATCCAGCAGGTGGTTCTGGGGAGTGGAGCAGGTGGTTCCGGCATACTCAGCAGGTGGTACCGGCGTGTCCGGAACATTGTTCTGGCAAGTCTGAGAGGTGGTTCCGGCAGGCCCGACAGGTGATTCCGGAGTGTTCGCCATGTGGTTGTGGCGTAGCCGGCAGGTCATTTTGCATGTCCGGCGGTGGTTCCGGCGAGTCGATCCGGTGGTTGCGGCGTATCCAGCAGGTGTTTCCGGTCTGTCCGGCAGGTGGTTCTGGCGTGACCGGCACGAGGTTCTGGCACGTCTGAGAGTTGGTTCCGGCATGCCCGACAGGTGATTCCGGAGTGTCCGCCACGTGGTTCTGGCGTACCCGGCAGGTGATTTTGGCGTGCCAGGCACGTGTTTCTTGCAAGTCGAGCATTTGGCTCAGGCATGCTCAGCAGGTGCTTCCGGCGTGTCTGGCACGTGGTTCTGGTGTGTCTGAGAGCTGGTTCTGGCATGTCCGGCAGATGATTCCGGAGTGTCCACCAAGTGGTTGTGGCATACCCGGCAGGTGATTTTAGCGTGTCAGGTAGGTGGTTCCAGCGAGTCGAGTAGGCGGTTCCGGCGTGCTCGGCAGGTGGTTCAGGCAGGTCTGGCAGGTGGTTTCGGTCTGTTCGGGGTGTGGTTCCGGCATCTCAGGCTCATGGTTCTGGCACGTCTGATACGTGGTTCCGGCCGGCCCGACAGGTGTTTCCATGGTGTCCGCCAAGTGGTTCTGGCATAGCTGGCAGGTGATGTTGGCGTGACCGGCAGGTGGTTCCAGCCAGCCCGGCAGGTGATTCCGAAGCATTCACCAAATGGTTGTGGCGTAGCCGGCAGGTGATTTTGGCGTGTCCAGCAGGTGGATTTGGCGAGTCGAGAAGGTGGTTCTGGCGTGCTCGGCAGGTGCTTCCGGTGTCATTGGCATGTGGCTCCGGAATGTCTGAGAGGTGGTTCCGCCATGCCCGGCAGGTGATTCCCGAGTGTTCGCCAAGTGGTTTTGGCGTAGCCGGCAGGTGATTTTGCATGTCCGGCAATGGTTCCGACGAGTCGAGCCGGTGGTTCCGGCATGTCGGGCAGGTGGTTCCGGCATGCCCGGCAGTTGATTCCGGAGTGTCCGGCATGTGGTTCTGGCACCTCTGAGAGGTGGTTCCGGCATGCCCGGCAGGTGATACCGGAGTGTTCGCCAAGTGGTTCTGGCGTAGCCGGCAGGTGATTTTGCATGTCCAGCAATGGTTCCGGCGAGTCGAGCCGGTGGTTCCGGAATGTCCGGCAGGTGGTTCCTGAATGTCCGGCAGGTGGTTCTGGCACCTCTGAGAGGTGGTTCCGGAATGCCTGGCATGTGATTCCGGAGTGTCTGCCTAGTGGTTCTGGCGTAGCCGGCAGTTGATTTTGGCGTGTCCACGAGGTGGTTCTTGGGAGTGGATCAGCTGGTTCCGGCATACTCGGCAGGTGGTACCGGCGTGTCCAGAACATGGTTCTGGGCAAGTCTGAGAGGTGGTTCTGGCACGCCCGACAGGTGATTCCGGAGCGTCCGCCAAGTGTTTCTGGCGTACCCGGCAGGTGATTTTCGCCTGTCCGACAGGTGTATCTTGTGAGTCGAGCAGGTGGCTGAGGCATGCTCAGCTGGTGCTTCCGGCGTCTCTGGCACGTGGTTCTGGTGTGTCTGAGAGCTGGTTCTGGCATGTCCAGCAGATGATTCCGGAGTGTCCACCAAGTGGTTCTTGTATACCTGGCAGGTGATTTTGGCGTGTCAGGAAGTTGGTTCCGGCTAGTTGAGCAGGTGGATCAGGCGTGCTCACCAGGGGGTTCAGGCGGGTCTGGCAGGTGGTTTCGGTCTGTTCGGGGAGTGGTTCCGGCATCTCAGGCACATGGTTCTGGCACGTCTGAGAGGTGGTTCCGGCATGCCCGACAGGTGATTCCGGAGTATTCGCCAAGTGGTTCTGGCGTAGCCGGCAGGTCATTTTGCATGTCCGGCAGTGGTTCTGGCGAGTCAAGCCGGTGGTTCCGGCGTGTCCGGCAGGTGTTTCCGGTCTGTCCGGCACGTGGTTCTGGCGTGTCCGGCACGAGGTTCTGGCACGTCTGAGAGTTGGTTCCGGCATGCCCGACAGGTGATTCCGGAGAGTCAGCCACGTGGTTCTGGCGTACCCGGCAGGTGATTTTGGCGTGTCTGGCAGGTGTTTCTTGCAAGTAGAGCATGTGGCTCAGGCATGATCAGCAGGTGCTTCCGGCGTGTCCGGCACGTGGTTCTGGTGTGTCTGAGGGCTGGTTCTGGCATTTCTGGCAGATGATTCCGGAGTGTCCACCAAGAGGTTCTGGTAGACCTGGCAGGTGATTTTGGCGTGTCTGGAAGGTGGTTCCGGCTAGTTGAGCAGGTGGATCAGGCGTGCTCGCCAGGGGGTTCAGGCGGGTCTGGCAGGTGGTTTCGGTCTGTTCGGGGGGTGGTTCCGGCATCTTAGGCACATGGTTCTGGCACGTCTGAGAGGGGTTTCCGGCCGGCCGGAGAGGTGTTTCCGGAGTGTCCGCCAAGTGGTTCTGGCTTAGCTGAAAGGTGATGTTGGCGTGACCGGCAGGTGGTTCCAGCCAGCCCGGCAGGTGAATTCCGGAGTGTCTGCCGTGTGGTTCTGGCGTAGCTGGCAGGTGATTTTGGCGTGTCCAGCAGGTGGTTCTGGCAAGCTCGGCAGGTGGTACCAGCGTGTCCGGAACATGGTTCTGGCACGTCTGAGAGATGGTTCCGGCATGCCCCGCAGGTGATTCCGGAGTGTCCGGCATGTGGTTCTGGCACCTCTGAGAGGTGGTCCCGGCATGCCCGGCAGGTGGTTCCGGAGTGTTCGCCAAGTGGTTCTGGCGTAGCAGGCAGGTCATTTTGCATGTCCGGCGGTGGTTCCGGCGAGTCGAGCCGGTGGTTCCGGCGTGTCCGGCAGGTGGTTCTGGCGTGACCGGCACGGGGATCTGGCACGTCTGAGAGCTGGTTCCGGCATGCCCGACAGGTGATTCCGGAGTGTCCGCCACGTGGTTCTGGCGTACCTGGCAGGTGATTTTGGCGTGTCTGTCAGGTGTTTCTTGCAAGTCGAGCATTTGGCTCAGGCATGCTCTGCAGGTGCTTCCGGCGTGTCTGGCACGTGGTTCTGGTGTGTCTGAGAGCTGGTTCTGGCATCTCCGGCAGATGATTCCGGAGTGTCCACCAAGTGGTTGTGGCATACCCGGCAGGTGATTTTAGCGTGTCAGGTAGGTGGTTCGAGCGAGTCGAGTAGGTGGTTCCTGCGTGCTGGGCAGGTGGCTGAGGCGGGTCTGGCAGGTGGTTTCGGTCTGTTTGGGGTGTGGTTCCGGCATCTCAGGCACATGGTTCTGGCACGTCTGAAAGGTGGTTCCGGCCGGCCCGACATGTGTTTCCATGGTGTCCTCCAAGTGGTTATGGCATAGCTGGCAGGTGATGTAGGCGTGACCGGCAGGTGCTTCCAGCCAGCCCGGCAGGTGATTCCGAAGTGTTCACCAAATGGTTGTGGGGTAGCCGGCAGGTGATTTTGGCGTGTCCAGCAGGTGGTTTTGGCGAGTCGAGCAGGTGGTTCTGGCGTGCTCGGCAGGTGCTTCCAGTGTCATTGGCATGTGGTTCCGGCATGTCTGAGAGGTGGTTCCGCCATGCCCGGCAGGTGATTCCGGAGTGTCCGGCATGTGGTTCTGGCACCTCTGAGAGGTGGTTCCGTCATGCCCGGCAGGTGATACCGGAGTGCTCGCCAAGTTGTTCTGGCATAGCCAGCAGGTGATTTTGCATGTACGGCAATGGTTCAGGCGAGTCGAGCCGTGGTTCCGGAATGTCCGGCAGGTGGTTCCGGCATGTCCGGCAGGTGGTTCCGGCATGTCCAGCACGTGGTTCCAGCATGCCCGGCAGGTGATTCTGGAGTGTCCGGCATGTGGTTCTGGCACCTCTGAGAGGTGGGTGCGGCATGACAGGCAGGTGGTTCCGGAGGTTCTGCCGAGTGGTTCTGGCGTAGTAGGCTGGTGATTCTGGCGTGTCCAGCAGGTGGTTCTGGGGAGTGGATCAGGTGGTTCCAGCATACTCGGCAGGTGGTACCGTCGTGTCCGGAACATGGTTCTGACAAGTCTGAGAGGCGGTTCCGGCATGCCCGACAGGTGATTCCGGAGTGTTCGCCAAGTGGTTCTGGCGTAGCCGGCAGGTCATTTTGCATGTCCGTCGGTGGTTCCGGCGAGTCGAGCTGGTGGTTCCGGCGTGTCCGACAGGTGTTTCTGGCGTGACCGGCACGAGGTTCCGGCACGTCTGACAGTTGGTTCCGGCATGCCCGACAGGTGATTCCGGAGTGTCCGCCACGTGGTTCTGGCGTACCCGGCAGGTGATTTTGGCGTGTCTGGCAGGTGTTTCTTGCAAGTCGAGCATTTGGCTCAGGCATGCTCAGGAGGTGCTTCCGGCGTGTCTGGCACGTGGTTCTGGTGTGTCTGAGAGCTGGCTCTGGCATGTCCGGCAGATGATTCCGGAGTGTCCACCAAGTGGTTGTGGCATACCCGGCAGGTGATTTTAGCGTGTCAGGTAGGTGGTTCCAGCGAGTCGAGTAGGTGGTTCCGGAGTGCTCGGCAGTTGGTTCAGGCGGGTCTGGCAGGTGGTTTCGGTCTGTTCGGGGTTTGGTTCCGGCATCTCAGGCACATGGTTCTGGCACGTCTGATAGGTGGTTCCGGCCGGCCCGACAGGTGTTTCCATGGTGTCCGCCAAGCGGTTCTGGCATAGCTGGCAGGTGATGTTGGCGTGACCGGCAGGTGGTTCCAGGGAGCCCGGCAGGTGATTCCGAAGTGTTCACGAAATGGTTGTGGCATAGCCGGCAGGTGATTTTGGCGTGTCCAGCAGGTGGTTTTGGCGAGTCGAGCAGGTGGTTCTGGCGTGCACGGCAGGTGCTTCCGGTGTCATTGGCATGTGGTTCCGGCATGTCTGAGAGCTGGTTCCGCCATGCCCGACAGGTGATTCCGGAGTGTTCCCCAAGTGGTTCTGGCATAGCCGGCAGGTGATTTTGCATGTCCGGCAATGGTTCCGGTGAGTCGAGCCGGTGGTTCCGGCATGTCCGGCAGGTGGTTCCGGCATGCCCGGCAGGTGATTCCGGAGTGTCCGGCATGTGGTTCTAGCACCTCTGAGAGGTGGTTCCGGCATGCCCGTCAGGTGATACCGAAGTGTTCGCCAAGTGGTTCTGGCATAGCCGGCAGGTGATTTTGCATGTCCGGCAATGGTTCCGGCGAGTCGAGCCGTGGTTCCGGAATGTCCGGCAGGTGGTTCCGGCATGTCCGTCAGGTGGTTCCGGCATGTCCAGCACGTGGTTCCAGCATGCCCGGCAGGTGATTCCGGAGTGTCCGGCATGTGGTTCTGGCACCTCTGAGAGGTGGTTCCGGAATGCCTGGCATGTGATTCCGGAGTGTCTGCCGAGTGGTTCCGGCGTAGCCGGCAGTTGATTTTGGCGTGTCCAATAGGTGGTTCTGGGGAGTGGATCAGCTGGTTGCGGCATACTCGGCAGGTGGTACCGGCGTGTCCAGAACATGGTTCTGGCAAGTCTGAGAGGTGGTTCCGGCACGCCCGACAGGTGATTCCGGAGCGTCGGCCAAGTGTTTCTGGCGTACCCGGCAGGTGATTTTCGCCTGTCCAACAGGTGTATCTTGCGAGTCGAGCAGGTGGCTGAGTCATGCTCAGCTGGTGCTTCCGGCGTCTATGGCACGTGGTTCTGGTGTGTCTGAGAGCTGGTTCTGGCATGTCCGGCAGATGATTCCGGAGTGTCCACCAAGTGGTTCTTGTATACCTGGCAGGTGATTTTGGCGTGTCAGGAAGTTGTTTCCGGCTAGTTGAGCAGGTGGATCAGGCGTGCTCGCCAGGGGGTTCAGGCGGGTCTGGCAGGTGGTTTCGGTCTGTTCGGGGAGTGGTTCCGGCATCTCAGGCACATGGTTCTGGCACGTCTGAGAGGTGGTTCCGGCTGGCCCGACAGGTGTTTCCATGGTGTCCGCCAAGTAGTTCTGGCATAGCTGGCAGGTGATGTTGGCGTGACCGGCTGGTGTTTCCAGCCAGCCCGGCAGGTGATTCCGGAGTGTCCGGCATGTGGTTCTGGCACCTCTGAGAGGTGGTTCCGGCATGCCCGGCAGGTGGTTCTGGAGTGTCTGCCGAGTGGTTCTGGCCTAGTCGGCAGGTGATTCTGTCGTGGCCAGCTGGTGGTTGTGGGGAGTGGATCAGGTGGTTCCGGCATACTTGGCAGGTGGTACCGGCGTGTCCGGAACATGGTTCTGGCAAGTCTGAGAGGCGGTTCCAGCATGCCCGACAGGTGATTCCGGAGTGTTCGCCAAGTGGTTCTGGCGTAGCCGGCAGGTCATTTTGCATGTCCAGCGGTGGTTCCGGCGAGTCGAGCCGGTGGTTCCGGCGTTTCCGGCAGGTGGTTCTGGCGTGACCGGCACATGGTTCTGGCACGTCAGAGAGATTGTTCCGTCATGCCAGGCAGGTGATTCCGGAGTGTCCGGCATGTGGTTCTGGCACCTCTGAGATGTGGGTCCGACATAACCGGCAGGTGGTTCCGCAGTGTCTGGCGAGTAGTTCTGGCGTAGTCGGCAGGTGATTCTGGCGTGTCCAGCAGGTGGTTCTGGGGAGAGGATCAGGTGGTTCCAGCATACTCGGCAGGTGGTTCTGGCGTGACCGGCACGAGGTTCTGGCACGTCTGAGAGTTGGTTCCGGCAT
Organism: Equus przewalskii; assembly: GCF_037783145.1. Taxonomy (NCBI): domain Eukaryota; kingdom Metazoa; phylum Chordata; class Mammalia; order Perissodactyla; family Equidae; genus Equus; species Equus przewalskii. The sequence goes on from NW_027228492.1 coordinate 107,456, forward strand.
GCCCGACAGGTGATTCCGGAGTGTCCGCCACGTGGTTCTGGCGTACCCGGCAGGTGATTTTGGCGTGTCTGGCAGGTGTTTCCTGCATGTCGAGCATTTGGCTCAGGCATGCTCAGCAGGTGCTTCCGGCGTGTCTGGCACATGGTTCTGGTGTGTCTGAGAGCTGGTTCTGGCATGTCCGGCAGATGATTCCGGAGTGTCCACCAAGTGGTTGTGGCATACCCGGCAGGTGATTTTAGCGTGTCAGGTAGGTGGTTCCAGGGAGTCGTGTAGGTGGATCAGGCGTGCTCGCAAGGTGGTTCAGGCGGGTCTGGCAGGTGGTTTCGGTCTGTTCGGGGAGTGGTTCCGGCATCTCAGGCACATGGTTCTGGCACGTCTGAGAGGTGGTTCCGGCCGGCCCGACAGGTGTTTCCGGAGTGTCTGCCAAGTGCTTATGGCGTAGCTGAAAGGTGATGTTGGCGTGAGCGGCAGGTGGTTCCAGCCAGCCCGGCAGGTGATTCCGGAGTGTCTGCCGAGTGTTTCTGGCGTAGCCGGCAGGTGATTTTGGCGTGTTCAGAGGGTGGTATTGGCGAGTCGAGCAGGTGGTTCTGGCGTGCTCGGCAGGTGCTTCCGGTGTCATTGGCATGTGGTTCCGGCATGTCTGAGAGGTGGTTCCGCCATGCCCGGCAGGTGATTCCGGAGTGTTCGCCAAGTGGTTCTGGGGTAGCCGGCAGGTGATTTTGCATGTCCGGCAATGGTTCCGGCGAGTCGAGCCGGTTGTTCTGGCATGTCCGGCAGGTGGTTCCGGCATGCCCGGCAGGTGATTCCGGAGTGTCAGGCATGTTGTTCTGGCACCTCTGAGAGGTGATTCCGGCATGCCCGGCAGGTGATACCGGAGTGTCCGGCATTTGGTTCTGGCACCTCTGAGAGGTGGTTCCGGAATGCCTGGAATGTGATTCCGGAGTGTCTGCCGAGTGGTTCTGGCGTAGCCGGCAGTTGATTTTGCATGTCCGTCAATGGTTCCGGCGAGTCGAGCCGGTGGTTCCGGCATGTCCGGCAGGTGGTTACGGCATGCCCGGCAGGTGGTTCAGGCATGTCCAGCACATGGTTCCGGCATGCCCAGCAGGTGATTCCGGAGTGTCCGGCTTCTGGTTCTGGCACCTCTGAGAGGTGGTTCCGGCATGCGCGGCAGGTGATACCGGAGTGTCTGGCATTTGGTTCTGGCACCTCTGAGAGGTGGTTCCGGAATGCCTGGCATGTGATTCCGGAGTGTCTGCCTAGTGGTTCTGGCGTAGCCGGCAGTTGATTTTGGCGTGTCCACGAGGTGGTTCTTGGGAGTGGATCAGCTGGTTCCGGCATACTCGGCAGGTGGTACCGGCGTGTCCAGAACATGGTTCTGGCAAGTCTGAGAGGTGGTTCCGGCACGCCCGACAGGTGATTCTGCAGCGTCCGCCAAGTGTTTCTGGCGTACCCGGCAGGTGATTTTGGCTTGTCAAAAAGGTGTTTCTTGCGAGTCGAGCAGGTGGCTCAGGCATGCTCAGCAGGTGCTTCCGGCGTCTCTGGCACGTGGTTCTGGTGTGTCTGAGAGCTGGTTCTGGCATGTCTGGCAGATGATTCCGGAGTGTCCACCAAGTGGTTCTGGTATACCTGGCAGGTGATTTTGGCGTGTCAGGAAAGTGGTGCCGGCTAGTTGAGCAGGTGGATCAGGCGTGCTCGCCAGGGGGTTCAGGCGGGTCTGGCAGGTGGTTTCGGTCTGTTCGGGGAGTGGTTCCGGCATCTCAGGCATATGGTTCTGGCATGTCTGATAGGTGGTTCCGGCCGGCCCGACAGGTGTTTCCGGAGTGTCCCCCATGTGGTTCTGGCATAGCTGGCAGGTGATGTTGGCGTGACCGGCAGGTGGTTCCAGCCAGCCCGGCAGGTGATTCCGAAGTGTTCACCAAATGGTTGTGGCGTAGCCGGCAGGTGATTTTGGCGTCTCCAGCGGGTGGTTTGGCGAGTCGAGCAGGTGGTTCTGGCGTGCTCGGCAGGTGCTTCCGGTGTCATTGGCATGTGGTTCCGGCATGTCTGAGAGGTGGTTCCGCCATGCACGGCAGGTGATTCCTGAGTGTTCCCCAAGTGGTTCTGGCATAGCCGGCAGGTGATTTCGCATGGCCGGCAATGGTTCCGGCGAGTCGAGCCGGTGGTTCCGGCATGTCCGGCAGGTGGTTCCGGAATGCCCAGCAGGTGATTCTGGAGTGTCCGGCATGTGGTTCTGGCACCTCTGAGAGGTGGGTGCGGCATGACAGGCAGGTGGTTCCGGAGGTTCTGCCGAGTGGTTCTGGCGTAGTAGGCTGGTGATTCTGGCGTGTCCAGCAGGTGGTTCTGGGGAGTGGATCAGGTGGTTCCAGCATACTCGGCAGGTGGTACCGTCGTGTCCGGAACATGGTTCTGACAAGTCTGAGAGGCGGTTCCGGCATGCCCGACAGGTGATTCCGGAGTGTCCGCCACGTGGTTCTGGCGTACCCGGCAGGTGATTTTGGCGTGTCTGGCAGGTGTTTCTTGCAAGTCGAGCATTTGGCTCAGGCATGCTCAGGAGGTGCTTCCGGCGTGTCTGGCACGTGGTTCTGGTGTGTCTGAGAGCTGGCTCTGGCATGTCCGGCAGATGATTCCGGAGTGTCCACCAAGTGGTTGTGGCATACCCGGCAGGTGATTTTAGCGTGTCAGGTAGGTGGTTCCAGCGAGTCGAGTAGGTGGTTCCGGAGTGCTCGGCAGTTGGTTCAGGCGGGTCTGGCAGGTGGTTTCGGTCTGTTCGGGGTTTGGTTCCGGCATCTCAGGCACATGGTTCTGGCACGTCTGATAGGTGGTTCCGGCCGGCCCGACAGGTGTTTCCATGGTGTCCGCCAAGCGGTTCTGGCATAGCTGGCAGGTGATGTTGGCGTGACCGGCAGGTGGTTCCAGGGAGCCCGGCAGGTGATTCCGAAGTGTTCACGAAATGGTTGTTGCATAGCCGGCAGGTGATTTTGGCGTGTCCAGCAGGTGGTTTTGGCGAGTCGCGCAGGTGGTTCTGGCGTGCACGGCAGGTGCTTCCGGTGTCATTGGCATGTGGTTCCGGCATGTCTGAGAGCTGGTTCCGCCATGCCCGACAGGTGATTCCGGAGTGTTCCCCAAGTGGTTCTGGCATAGCCGGCAGGTGATTTTGCATGTCCGGCAATGGTTCCGGTGAGTCGAGCCGGTGGTTCCGGCATGTCCGGCAGGTGGTTCCGGCATGCCCGGCAGGTGATTCCGGAGTGTCCGGCATGTGGTTCTGGCACCTCTGAGAGGTGGTTCCGGCATGCCCGTCAGGTGATACCGAAGTGTTCGCCAAGTGGTTCTGGCATAGCTGGCAGGTGATTTTGCATGTCCGGCAATGGGTCCGGCGAGTCGAGCCGTGGTTCCGGAATGTCCGGCAGCTGGTTCCGGCATGTCCGTCAGGTGGTTCCGGCATGTCCAGCACGTGGTTCCAGCATGCCCGGCAGGTGATTCCGGAGTGTCCGGCATGTGGTTCTGGCACCTCTGAGAGGTGGTTCCGGAATGCCTGGCATGTGATTCCGGAGTGTCTGCCGAGTGGTTCCGGCGTAGCCGGCAGTTGATTTTGGCGTGTCCACTAGGTGGTTCTGGGGAGTGGATCAGCTGGTTCCGGCATACTCGGCAGGTGGTACCGGCGTGTCCAGAACATGGTTCTGGCAAGTCTGAGAGGTGGTTCCGGCACGCCCGACAGGTGATTCCGGAGCGTCCTCCAAGTGTTTCTGGCGTACCCGGCAGGTGATTTTCGCCTGTCCAACAGGTGTATCTTGCGAGTCGAGCAGGTGGCTGAGTCATGCTCAGCTGGTGCTTCCGGCGTCTCTGGCACGTGGTTCTGGTGTGTCTGAGAGCTGGTTCTAGCATGTCCGGCAGATGATTCCGGAGTGTCCACCAAGTGGTTCTTGTATACCTGGCAGGTGATTTTGGCGTGTCAGGAAGTTGGTTCCGGCTAGTTGAGCAGGTGGATCAGGCGTGCTCGCCAGGGGGTTCAGGCGGGTCTGGCAGGTGGTTTCGGTCTGTTCGGGGAGTGGTTCCGGCATCTCAGGCACATGGTTCTGGCACGTCTGATAGGTGGTTCCGGCTGGCCCGACAGGTGTTTCCATGGTGTCCGCCAAGTGGTTCTGGCATAGCTGGCAGGTGATGTCGGCGTGACCGGCTGGTGTTTCCAGCCAGCCCGGCAGGTGATTCCGGAGTGTCTTCCATGTGGTTCTGGTGTAGCTGGCAGGTGATTTTGGCGTGTCCAGCAGGTGGTTCCGGCGAGCTCGGCAGGTGGTACCAGAGTGTCCGGAACATGGTTCTGGCACGTCTGAGAGATGGTTCCGGCATGCCCGGCAGGTGATTCCGGAGTGTCTGGCATGTGGTTCTGGGACCTCTGAGAGATGGTTCCGGCATGCCCGGCAGGTGATTCCGGAGTGTCCGGCATGTGGTTCTGGCATCTCTGAGAGGTGGTACCGGCATGCCCGGCAGGTGATTCCGGAGTGTCCGGCATGTGGTTCTGGCACCTCTGAGAGGTGGTTCCGGCATGCCCGGCAGGTGGTTCTGGAGTGTCTGCCGAGTGGTTCTGGCCTAGTCGGCAGGTGATTCTGTCGTGGCCAGCTGGTGGTTGTGGGGAGTGGATCAGGTGGTTCCGGCATACTCGGCAGGTGGTACCGGCGTGTCCGGAACATGGTTCTGGCAAGTCTGAGAGGCGGTTCCAGCATGCCCGACAGGTGATTCCGGAGTGTTCGCCAAGTGGTTCTGGCGTAGCCGGCAGGTCATTTTGCATGTCCAGCGGTGGTTCCGGCGAGTCGAGCCGGTGGTTCCGGCGTTTCCGGCAGGTGGTTCTGGCGTGACCGGCACATGGTTCTGGCACGTCAGAGAGATTGTTCCGTCATGCCAGGCAGGTGATTCCGGAGTGTCCGGCATGTGGTTCTGGCACCTCTGTGATGTGGGTCCGACCTGCCCGGCAGGTGGTTCCGCAGTGTCTGGCGAGTAGTTCTGGCGTAGTCGGCAGGTGATTCTGGCGTGTCCAGCAGGTGGTTCTGGGGAGAGGATCAGGTGGTTCCAGCATACTCGGCAGGTGGTTCTGGCGTGACCGGCACGAGGTTCTGGCACGTCTGAGAGTTGGTTCCGGCATGCCCGACAGGTGATTCGGGAGTGTCCGCAGCGTGGATCTGGCGTACCCGGCAGGTGATTTTGGCGTGTCTGGCAGGTGTTTCCTGCAAGTCGAGCATTTGGCTCAGGCATGCTCAGCAGGTGCTTCCGGCGTGTCTGGCACGTGGTTCTGGTGTGTCTGAGAGCTGGTTCTGGCATGTCCGGCAGATGATTCTGGAGTGTCCACCAAGTGGTTGTGGCATACCCGGCAGGTGATTTTAGCGTGTCAGGTAGGTGGTTCCAGCGAGTCGTGTAGGTGGATCAGGCGTGCTCGCCAGGGGGTTCAGGCGGGTCTGGCAGGTGGTTTCGGTCTGTTCGGGGAGTGGTTCCGGCATCTCAGGCACATGGTTCTGGCACGTCTGAGAGGTGGTTCCGGCCAGCCCGACAGGTGTTTCCGGAGTGTCTGCCAAGTGCTTATGGCGTAGCTGAAAGGTGATGTTGGCGTGAGCGGCAGGTGGTTCCAGCCAGCCCGGCAGGTGATTCCGGAGTGTCTGCCGAGTATTTCTGGCGTAGCCGGCAGGTGATTTTGGCGTGTCCAGAGGGTGGTATTGGCGAGTCGAGCAGGTGGTTCTGGCGTGCTCGGCAGGTGCTTCCGGTGTCATTGGCATGTGGTTCCGGCATGTCTGAGAGGTGGTTCCGCCATGCCCGGCGGTGATTCCGGAGTGTTCGCCAAGTGGTTCTGGGGTAGCCGGCAGTTGATTTTGCATGTCCGGCAATGGTTCCGGCGAGTCGAGCCGGTGGTTCTTGCATGTCACGCAGGTGGTTCCGGCATGCCCGGCAGGTGATTCCGGAGTGTCAGGCATGTTGTTCTGGCACCTCTGAGAGGTGGTTCCGGCATGCCCGGCAGGTGATACCGGAGTGTCCGGCATTTGGTTCTGGCACCTCTGAGAGGTGGTTCCGGAATGCCTGGCATGTGATTCCGGAGTGTCTGCCGAGTGGTTCCGGCGTAGCCGGCAGTTGATTTTGGCGTGTCCACTAGGTGGTTCTGGGGAGTGGATCAGCTGGTTCCGGCATACTCGGCAGGTTGTACCTGCGTGTCCAGAACATGGTTCTGGCAAGTCTGAGAGGTGGTTCCGGCACGCCCGACAAGTGATTCCGGAGCGTCCGCTAAGTGTTTCTGGCGTGCCCAGCAGGTGATTTTGGCATGTCCGACAGGTGTTTCTTGCGAGTCGAGCAGGTGGCTCAGGCATGCTCAGCTGGTGCTTCCGGGGTCTCTGGCACGTGGTTCTGGTGTGTCTGAGAGCTGCTTCTGGCATGACCGGCAGATGATTCCGGAGTGTCCACCAAGTGGTTCTGGTATACCTGGCAGGTGATTTTGGCGTGTCAGGAAGGTGGTTCCGGCTAGTTGAGCAGGTGGATCAGGCGTGCTCGCCAGGGGGTTCAGGCGGGTCTGACAGATGGTTTCGGTCTGTTCGCGGAGTGGTTCCGGCATCTCAGGCACATGGTTCTGGCACGTCTGAGAGGTGGTTCCGGCCGGCCCGACAGGTGTTTCCGGAGTGTCCGCCAAGTGGTTCTGGCGTAGCTGAATGGTGATGTTGGCGTGACCGGCAGGTGGTTCCAGCCAGCCCGGCAGGTGATTCCGGAGTGTCTGCCGAGTGGTTCTGTCATAGCCGGCAGGTGATTTTGGCGTGTCCAGCGGGTGGTTTTGGCGAGTCGAGCAGGTGGTTCTGGCGTGCTCGGCAGGTGCTTCCGGTGTCATTGGCATGTGGTTCCGGCATGTTTGAGAGGTGGTTCCGCCATGCCCGGCAGGTGATTCCGGAGTGTTCGCCAAGTGGTTCTGGGGTAGCCGGCAGGTGAATTTGCATGTCCGGCAATGGTTCCGGCGAGTCGAGCCGGTGGCTCCGGCATGTCCAGCAGGTGGTTGCGGCACGCCCGGCAGGTGATTCCGGAGTGTCCGGCAGGTGCTTCTGGCACCTCTGAGAGGTGGTTCCGGCATGCCCGGCAGGTGATTCCGGAGTGTCCGGCATGTGGTTCTGGCACCTCTTAGAGGTGGTTCCGGCATGCCCGGCAGGTGATTCCGGAGTGTCCAGCATGTGGTTCTGGCATCTCTGAGAGGTGTTTCCGGCATGCCCGGCATGTGGTTCCGGAGTGTCTGCCGAGTGGTTCCTGCGTAGCCGGCAGGTGATTTTGGCGTGTCCAGCAGGTGGTTTTGGCGAGTCGAGCAGGTGGTTCTGGCGTGTCCGGCAGGTGGTTCTGGCGTGACCGGCACGAGGTTCTGGCACGTCTGAGAGTTGGTTCCGGCATGCCCGACAGGTGATTCCGGAGGTTCCGCCACGTGGTTCTGGTGTAGCGGGCAGGTGATTTTGGCGTGTCAGGAAGTTGGTTCCGGCTAGTTGAGCAGGTGGATCAGGCGTGCTCGCCAGGGGGTTCAGGCGGGTCTGGCAGGTGGTTTCGGTCTGTTCGGGGAGTGGTTCCGGCATCTCAGGCTCATGGTTCTGGCACGTCTGAGAGGTGGTTACGGCCGGCCGGAGAGGTGTTTCCTGAGTGTCCGCCAAGTGTTTCTGGCGTAGCTGAAAGGTGATGTTGGCGTGACAGGCAGGTGGTTCCAGCCAGCCCGGCAGGTGATTCCTGAGTGTCTGCCGTGTGGTTCTGGCGTAGCTGGCAGGTGATTTTGGTGTGTCCAGCAGGTGGTTCTGGCGAGCTAAGCAGGTGGTACCAGCGTGTCCGGAACATGGTCCTGGCATGTCTGAGAGATGTTTCCGTCATGCCACACAGGTGATTCCTTAGTGTCCGGCATGTGGTTCTGGCACCTCTGAGAGGTGGTTCCGGCATGCCCGGCAGGTGATTCCGGAGTGTCTGCCGAGTGGTTTTGGCGTAGTCGCCATGTGATTATGTCGTGTCCAGCAGGTGGTTCTGGGGAGTCTATCAGGTGGTTTCGGCATAATCGGCAGGTGGTACCGGCGTGGCCGAACATGGTTCTGGCAAGTCTGTGAGGTGGTTCCGGCATGCCCGACAGGTGTTACCGGTGTGTTCGCCAACTGGTTCTGGCGTAGCCATCAGGTCATTTTGCATGTCTGGCGGTGGTTCCGGAGAGTCGAACCGGTGGTTCCGGCATGTCCGGCAGGTGATTCCGGCATGTCCAGCAGGTGGTTCCGGCATGCCCGGCAGGTGATTCCGGAGTGTCCGGCATATGGTTCTGGCACCTCTGAGAGGTTGTTCCGGCATGCCCGGCAGGTGATGCCGGAGTCTCGGCATTTGGTTCTGGCACCTCTGAGAGGTGGTTCCGGAATGCCTGGCATGTGATTCCGGAGTGTCTGCCCAGTGGTTCTGGCGTAGCCGGCAGTTGATTTTGGCGTGTCCACTAGGTGGTTCAGGGGAGTGGATCAGCTGGTTCCGGCATACTCGGCAGGTGGTCCCGGCGTGTCCAGAACGTGGTTCTGGCAAGTCTGAGAGGTGGTTCCGGCACGCCCGACAGGTGATTCCAGAGCGTCCGCCAAGTGTTTCTTGCGTACCCGGCCGTTGATTTTGGCATGTCCGACAGGTGAATCTTGCGAGTCGAGCAGGTGGCTGAGGCATGCTCAGCTGGTGCTTCCGGCGTCTCTGGCACGTGGTTCTGGTGTGTCTGAGAGCTGGTTCTGGCATGTCCGGCAGATGATTCCGGAGTGTCCACCAAGTGGTTCTGGTATACCTGGCAGGTGATTTTGGCGTGTCAGGAAGTTGGTTCCGGCTAGTTGAGCAGGTGGATCAGGCGTGCTCGCCAGGGGGTTCAGGCGGGTCTGGCAGGTGGTTTCGGTCTGTTCGGGGAGTGGTTCCGGCATCTCAGGCACATGGTTCTGGCACGTCTGAGAGGTGGTTCCGGCCGGCCTGACAGGTGATTCCGGAGTGTCCGCCAAGTGGTTCCGGGGTAGCTGAAAGGTGTTGTTGGCGTGAACGGCAGGTGGTTCCAGCCAGGCCGGCAGGTGATTCCGGAGTGTCTGCTGAGTGGTTCTGGCGTAGCCGGCGGGTGATTTTGGCGTGTCCAGCGGGTGGTTTTGGCGAGTCGAGCAGGTGGTTCCGGCGAGCTCGGCAGGTGGTACCGGCGTGTCCGGAACATGGTTCTGGCAAATCTCAGAGGTGGTTCCGGCATGCCCGACAGGTGATTCTGGAGTGTTCGCCAAGTGGTTCTGGCGTAGCCGGCAGGTCATTTTGCATGTCCGCAGGTGGTTCCGGCGAGTCGAGCCGGTGGTTCCGGCGTGTCCAGCAGGTGGTTCCGGTCTGTCCGGCAGGTGGTTCTGGCGTGTCTGGCACGAGGTTCTGGCACGTCTGAGATTTGGTTCCGGCATGCCGAACAGGTGATTCCGGAGTGTCCGCCATGTGGTTCTGCCGTACCCGGTAGGTGATTTTGGCATCTCTGGCATTTGTTTCTGGCAAGTCGAGCATTTGGCTCAGGCATGATCAGCAGGTGCTTCCGGCGTGTCTGGCACATGGTTCTGGTGTGTCTGAGAGCTGGTTCTGGCATGTCCGGCAGATGATTCCGGAGTGTCCACCAAGTGGTTGCGGCATACCCGGCAGGTGATTTTAGCGTGTCAGGTAGGTGGTTCGAGCGAGTCGAGTAGGTGGTTCCGGCGTGCTCGGCAGGTGGTTCAGGCGGGTCTAACAGGAGGTTTCGGTCTGTTCGGATGTGGTTCCGGCATCTCAGGCACATGGTTCTGGCACGTCTGAGAGGTGGTTCCGGCCGGCCCGACAGGTGTTTCCATGGTGTCCGCCAAGTGGTTCTGGCATAGCTGGCAGGTGATGTTGGCGTGACTGGCAGGTGGTTCCAGCCAGCCCGGCAGGTGATTCCGAAGAGTTCACCAAATGGTTGTGGCGTAGCCGGCAGGTGATTTTGGCGTGTCCAACAGCTGGTTTTGGCGAGTCGAGCAGGTGGTTCTGGCGTGCTCGGCAGGTGCTTCCGGTGTCATTGGCATGTGGTTCCGGCATGTCTGAGAGGTGGTTTCGGCATGCCCGGCAGGTGGTTCCGGAGTGTCTGCCGAGTGGTTCTGGAGCCAGCCCGGCAGGTGTTCCCGAAGAGTTCACCAAATGGTTGTGGCGTAGCCAGCAATTGATTTTGGCGTGTCAGGAAGGTGGTTCCGGCTAGTTGAGCAGGTGGATCAGGCGTGCTCGCCAGGGGGTTCAGGCGGGTCTGGCAGGTGGTTTCGGTCAGTTCGGGGAATGGTTCCGGCATCCCAGGCACATGGTTCTGGCACGTCTGAGAGGTGGTTCCGGCCGGCCGGAGAGGTGTTTCCGGAGTGTCCGCCAAGTGGTTCTGGCGTAGCTGAAAGATGATGTTGGCGTGACCAGCAGGTGTTTCCAGCCAGCCTGGCAGGTGATTCCGGAGTGTCTGCCGTGTGGTTCTGGCGTAGATGGCAGGTGATTTTGGCGTGTCCAGCAGGTGGTTCCGGCGAGCTCGGCAGGTGGTACCAGCGTGTCCGGAACATGGTTCTGGCACGTCTGAGGGATGGTTCCGTCATGCCAGGCAGGTGATTCCGGAGTGTCCGGCATGTGGTTCTGGAACCTCTGAGAGGTGGTTCCGGCATGCCCGGCAGGTGATTCCGGAGTGTCCGGCATGTGGTTCTGGCACCTCTGAGAGGTGGGTCCGGCATTCCCGGCAGGTGATACCAGAGTGTTTGCCAAGTGGTTCTGGCGTAGCGGGCAGGTGATTTTGCATGTCCGGCAATGGTTCCGGCGAGTTGAGCCGGTGGTTCCGGAATGTCCGGCATGTGGTTCCGGCATGTCCGGCAGGTGGTTCAGGCATGTCCAGCACGTGGTTCCAGCATGCCCGTCAGGTGATTCCGGAGTGTCCGTCATGTGGTTCTGGCCCCTTGAGACGTGGTTCCGGCATGCCCGACTGGTGATACCGGAGTCTCCGGCATTTGGTTCTGGCACCTCTGAGAGGTGGTTCCGGAATGCCTGGCATGTGATTCCGGAGTGTCTGCCGAGTGGTTCTGGCTTAGCCGGCAGTTGATTTTAGCGTGTCCCCTGTGGTTCTGGGGAGTGGATCATCTGGTTCCGGCATACTCGGCAGGTGGAACCGGCGTGTCCAGAACATGGTTCTGGCAAGTCTGAGAGGTGGTTCCGGCACGCCCGACGGGTGATTCCGGAGCGTCCGCCAAGTGTTTCTGGCGTACCCGGCAGGTGATTTTGGCATGTCCGACAGGTGTTTCTTGCGAGTCGAGCAGGTGGCTGAGGCATGCTCAGCTGGCGCTTCCGGCGTCTCTGGCACGTGATTCTGGTGTGTCTGAGAGCTGGTTCTGGCATCTCCGGCAGATGATTCCGGAGTGTCCACCAAGTGGTTCTGGTATACCTGGCAGGTGATTTTGGCGTGTCAGGAAGGTGGTTCCGGCTAGTTGAGCAGGTGGATCAGGCGTGCTCGCCAGGGAGTTCAGGCGGGTTTGGCAGGTGGTTTCGGTCTGTTCGGGGAGTGGTTCCGGCATCTCAGGCACATGGTTCTGGCACGTCTGATAGGTGGTTCCGGCCGGCCCGACAGGTTTTTCCGGAGTGTCCGCCAAGTGGTTTTGGCGTAGCTGAAAGGTGATGTTGGCGTGACCGGCAGGTGGTTCCAGCCAGCCCGGCAGGTGATTCAGGAGTGTCCGTCATGTGGTTCTGGCACCTCTGAGAGGTGGTTCCGGCATGCCCGGCAGTTGGTTACGGAGTGTCTGCCGAGTGGTCTGGCGTGGCCGGCAGGTGATTTTGCATGTCCGGCAATGGTTCCGGCGAGTCGAGCCAGTGGTTCCGGCATGTCCGGCAGGTGGTTCCGGCATGCCCGGCAGGTGATTCCGGAGTGTCCGGCATGTGGTTCTGGCACCTCTGATAGGTGTTTCCCGCATGCCCGGCAGGTGATACCGGAGTGTTCGCCAAGTGGTTCTGGCGTAGCCGGCAGGTGATTTTGCATGTCTGGCAATGGTTCCGGCGAATCGAGCCGGTGGTTCCGGAATGTTCGGCAGGTGGTTCCGGCATGTCCGGCAGGTGATTCCGGCATGTCCAGCAGGTGGTTCCGGCATGCCCGGCAGGTGATTCCGGAGTGTCCGGCATATGGTTCTGGCACCTCTGAGAGGTTGTTCCGGCATGCCCGGCAGGTGATGCCGGAGTCTCGGCATTTGGTTCTGGCACCTCTGAGAGGTGGTTCCGGAATGCCTGGCATGTGATTCCGGAGTGTCTGCCCAGTGGTTCTGGCGTAGCCGGCAGTTGATTTTGGCGTGTCCACTAGGTGGTTCAGGGGAGTGGATCAGCTGGTTCCGGCATACTCGGCAGGTGGTCCCGGCGTGTCCAGAACGTGGTTCTGGCAAGTCTGAGAGGTGGTTCCGGCACGCCCGACAGGTGATTCCAGAGCGTCCGCCAAGTGTTTCTTGCGTACCCGGCCGTTGATTTTGGCATGTCCGACAGGTGAATCTTGCGAGTCGAGCAGGTGGCTGAGGCATGCTCAGCTGGTGCTTCCGGCGTCTCTGGCACGTGGTTCTGGTGTGTCTGAGAGCTGGTTCTGGCATGTCCGGCAGATGATTCCGGAGTGTCCACCAAGTGGTTCTGGTATACCTGGCAGGTGATTTTGGCGTGTCAGGAAGTTGGTTCCGGCTAGTTGAGCAGGTGGATCAGGCGTGCTCGCCAGGGGGTTCAGGCGGGTCTGGCAGGTGGTTTCGGTCTGTTCGGGGAGTGGTTCCGGCATCTCAGGCACATGGTTCTGGCACGTCTGAGAGGTGGTTCCGGCCGGCCTGACAGGTGATTCCGGAGTGTCCGCCAAGTGGTTCCGGGGTAGCTGAAAGGTGTTGTTGGCGTGAACGGCAGGTGGTTCCAGCCAGGCCGGCAGGTGATTCCGGAGTGTCTGCTGAGTGGTTCTGGCGTAGCCGGCGGGTGATTTTGGCGTGTCCAGCGGGTGGTTTTGGCGAGTCGAGCAGGTGGTTCCGGCGAGCTCGGCAGGTGGTACCGGCGTGTCCGGAACATGGTTCTGGCAAATCTCAGAGGTGGTTCCGGCATGCCCGACAGGTGATTCTGGAGTGTTCGCCAAGTGGTTCTGGCGTAGCCGGCAGGTCATTTTGCATGTCCGCAGGTGGTTCCGGCGAGTCGAGCCGGTGGTTCCGGCGTGTCCAGCAGGTGGTTCCGGTCTGTCCGGCAGGTGGTTCTGGCGTGTCTGGCACGAGGTTCTGGCACGTCTGAGATTTGGTTCCGGCATGCCGAACAGGTGATTCCGGAGTGTCCGCCATGTGGTTCTGCCGTACCCGGTAGGTGATTTTGGCATCTCTGGCATTTGTTTCTGGCAAGTCGAGCATTTGGCTCAGGCATGATCAGCAGGTGCTTCCGGCGTGTCTGGCACATGGTTCTGGTGTGTCTGAGAGCTGGTTCTGGCATGTCCGGCAGATGATTCCGGAGTGTCCACCAAGTGGTTGCGGCATACCCGGCAGGTGATTTTAGCGTGTCAGGTAGGTGGTTCGAGCGAGTCGAGTAGGTGGTTCCGGCGTGCTCGGCAGGTGGTTCAGGCGGGTCTAACAGGAGGTTTCGGTCTGTTCGGATGTGGTTCCGGCATCTCAGGCACATGGTTCTGGCACGTCTGAGAGGTGGTTCCGGCCGGCCCGACAGGTGTTTCCATGGTGTCCGCCAAGTGGTTCTGGCATAGCTGGCAGGTGATGTTGGCGTGACTGGCAGGTGGTTCCAGCCAGCCCGGCAGGTGATTCCGAAGAGTTCACCAAATGGTTGTGGCGTAGCCGGCAGGTGATTTTGGCGTGTCCAACAGCTGGTTTTGGCGAGTCGAGCAGGTGGTTCTGGCGTGCTCGGCAGGTGCTTCCGGTGTCATTGGCATGTGGTTCCGGCATGTCTGAGAGGTGGTTTCGGCATGCCCGGCAGGTGGTTCCGGAGTGTCTGCCGAGTGGTTCTGGAGCCAGCCCGGCAGGTGTTCCCGAAGAGTTCACCAAATGGTTGTGGCGTAGCCAGCAATTGATTTTGGCGTGTCAGGAAGGTGGTTCCGGCTAGTTGAGCAGGTGGATCAGGCGTGCTCGCCAGGGGGTTCAGGCGGGTCTGGCAGGTGGTTTCGGTCAGTTCGGGGAATGGTTCCGGCATCCCAGGCACATGGTTCTGGCACGTCTGAGAGGTGGTTCCGGCCGGCCGGAGAGGTGTTTCCGGAGTGTCCGCCAAGTGGTTCTGGCGTAGCTGAAAGATGATGTTGGCGTGACCAGCAGGTGTTTCCAGCCAGCCTGGCAGGTGATTCCGGAGTGTCTGCCGTGTGGTTCTGGCGTAGATGGCAGGTGATTTTGGCGTGTCCAGCAGGTGGTTCCGGCGAGCTCGGCAGGTGGTACCAGCGTGTCCGGAACATGGTTCTGGCACGTCTGAGGGATGGTTCCGTCATGCCAGGCAGGTGATTCCGGAGTGTCCGGCATGTGGTTCTGGAACCTCTGAGAGGTGGTTCCGGCATGCCCGGCAGGTGATTCCGGAGTGTCCGGCATGTGGTTCTGGCACCTCTGAGAGGTGGGTCCGGCATTCCCGGCAGGTGATACCAGAGTGTTTGCCAAGTGGTTCTGGCGTAGCGGGCAGGTGATTTTGCATGTCCGGCAATGGTTCCGGCGAGTTGAGCCGGTGGTTCCGGAATGTCCGGCATGTGGTTCCGGCATGTCCGGCAGGTGGTTCAGGCATGTCCAGCACGTGGTTCCAGCATGCCCGTCAGGTGATTCCGGAGTGTCCGTCATGTGGTTGTGGCCCCTTGAGACGTGGTTCCGGCATGCCCGACTGGTGATACCGGAGTCTCCGGCATTTGGTTCTGGCACCTCTGAGAGGTGGTTCCGGAATGCCTGGCATGTGATTCCGGAGTGTCTGCCGAGTGGTTCCGGCGTAGCCGGCAGTTGATTTTGGCGTGTCCAATAGGTGGTTCTGGGGAGTGGATCAGCTGGTTCCGGCATACTCGGCAGGTGGTACCGGCGTGTCCAGAACATGGTTCTGGCAAGTCTGAGAGGTGGTTCCGGCACGCCCGACAGGTGATTCCGGAGCGTCCTCCAAGTGTCTCTGGCGTACCCGGCAGGTGATTTTCGCCTGTCCAACAGGTGTATCTTGCGAGTCGAGCAGGTGGCTGAGTCATGCTCAGCTGGTGCTTCCGGCGTCTCTGGCACGTGGTTCTGGTGTGTCTGAGAGCTGGTTCTAGCATGTCCGGCAGATGATTCCGGAGTGTCCACCAAGTGGTTCTTGTATACCTGGCAGGTGATTTTGGCGTGTCAGGAAGTTGGTTCCGGCTAGTTGAGCAGGTGGATCAGGCGTGCTCGCCAGGGGGTTCAGGCGGGTCTGGCAGGTGGTTTCGGTCTGTTCGGGGAGTGGTTCCGGCATCTCAGGCACATGGTTCTGGCACGTCTGAGAGGTGGTTCCGGCTGGCCCGACAGGTGTTTCCATGGTGTCCGCCAAGTGGTTCTGGCATAGCTGGCAGGTGACGTCGGCGTGACCGGCTGGTGTTTCCAGCCAGCCCGGCAGGTGATTCCGGAGTGTCTTCCATGTGGTTCTGGTGTAGCTGGCAGGTGATTTTGGCGTGTCCAGCAGGTGGTTCCGGCGAGCTCGGCAGGTGGTACCAGAGTGTCCGGAACATGGTTCTGGCACGTCTGAGAGATGGTTCCGGCATGCCCGGCAGGTGATTCCGGAGTGTCTGGCATGTGGTTCTGGGACCTCTGAGAGATGGTTCCGGCATGCCCGGCAGGTGATTCCGGAGTGTCCGGCATGTGGTTCTGGCATCTCTGAGAGGTGGTACCGGCATGCCCGGCAGGTGATTCCGGAGTGTCCGGCATGTGGTTCTGGCACCTCTGAGAGGTGGTTCCGGCATTCCCGGCAGGTGGTTCTGGAGTGTCTGCCGAGTGGTTCTGGCCTAGTCGGCAGGTGATTCTGTCGTGGCCAGCTGGTGGTTGTGGGGAGTGGATCAGGTGGTTCCGGCATACTCGGCAGGTGGTACCGGCGTGTCCGGAACATGGTTCTGGCAAGTCTGAGAGGCGGTTCCAGCATGCCCGACAGGTGATTCCGGAGTGTTCGCCAAGTGGTTCTGGCGTAGCCGGCAGGTCATTTTGCATGTCCAGCGGTGGTTCCGGCGAGTCGAGCCGGTGGTTCCGGCGTTTCCGGCAGGTGGTTCTGGCGTGACCGGCACATGGTTCTGGCACGTCAGAGAGATTGTTCCGTCATGCCAGGCAGGTGATTCCGGAGTGTCCGGCATGTGGTTCTGGCACCTCTGTGATGTGGGTCCGACCTGCCCGGCAGGTGGTTCCGCAGTGTCTGGCGAGTAGTTCTGGCGTAGTCGGCAGGTGATTCTGGCGTGTCCAGCAGGTGGTTCTGGGGAGAGGATCAGGTGGTTCCAGCATACTCGGCAGGTGGTTCTGGCGTGACCGGCACGAGGTTCTGGCACGTCTGAGAGTTGGTTCCGGCATGCCCGACAGGTGATTCGGGAGTGTCCGCAGCGTGGATCTGGCGTACCCGGCAGGTGATTTTGGCGTGTCTGGCAGGTGTTTCCTGCAAGTCGAGCATTTGGCTCAGGCATGCTCAGCAGGTGCTTCCGGCGTGTCTGGCACGTGGTTCTGGTGTGTCTGAGAGCTGGTTCTGGCATGTCCGGCAGATGATTCCGGAGTGTCCACCAAGTGGTTGTGGCATACCCGGCAGGTGATTTTAGCGTGTCAGGTAGGTGGTTCCAGCGAGTCGTGTAGGTGGATCAGGCGTGCTCGCCAGGGGGTTCAGGCGGGTCTGGCAGGTGGTTTCGGTCTGTTCGGGGAGTGGTTCCGGCATCTCAGGCACATGGTTCTGGCACGTCTGAGAGGTGGTTCCGGCCAGCCCGACAGGTGTTTCCGGAGTGTCTGCCAAGTGCTTATGGCGTAGCTGAAAGGTGATGTTGGCGTGAGCGGCAGGTGGTTCCAGCCAGCCCGGCAGGTGATTCCGGAGTGTCTGCCGAGTATTTCTGGCGTAGCCGGCAGGTGATTTTGGCGTGTCCAGAGGGTGGTATTGGCGAGTCGAGCAGGTGGTTCTGGCGTGCTCGGCAGGTGCTTCCGGTGTCATTGGCATGTGGTTCCGGCATGTCTGAGAGGTGGTTCCGCCATGCCCGGCGGTGATTCCGGAGTGTTCGCCAAGTGGTTCTGGGGTAGCCGGCAGTTGATTTTGCATGTCCGGCAATGGTTCCGGCGAGTCGAGCCGGTGGTTCTTGCATGTCACGCAGGTGGTTCCGGCATGCCCGGCAGGTGATTCCGGAGTGTCAGGCATGTTGTTCTGGCACCTCTGAGAGGTGGTTCCGGCATGCCCGGCAGGTGATACCGGAGTGTCCGGCATTTGGTTCTGGCACCTCTGAGAGGTGGTTCCGGAATGCCTGGCATGTGATTCCGGAGTGTCTGCCGAGTGGTTCCGGCGTAGCCGGCAGTTGATTTTGGCGTGTCCACTAGGTGGTTCTGGGGAGTGGATCAGCTGGTTCCGGCATACTCGGCAGGTTGTACCTGCGTGTCCAGAACATGGTTCTGGCAAGTCTGAGAGGTGGTTCCGGCACGCCCGACAAGTGATTCCGGAGCGTCCGCTAAGTGTTTCTGGCGTGCCCAGCAGGTGATTTTGGCATGTCCGACAGGTGTTTCTTGCGAGTCGAGCAGGTGGCTCAGGCATGCTCAGCTGGTGCTTCCGGGGTCTCTGGCACGTGGTTCTGGTGTGTCTGAGAGCTGCTTCTGGCATGACCGGCAGATGATTCCGGAGTGTCCACCAAGTGGTTCTTGTATACCTGGCAGGTGATTTTGGCGTGTCAGGAAGGTGGTTCCGGCTAGTTGAGCAGGTGGATCAGGCGTGCTCGCCAGGGGGTTCAGGCGGGTCTGACAGATGGTTTCGGTCTGTTCGCGGAGTGGTTCCGGCATCTCAGGCACATGGTTCTGGCACGTCTGAGAGGTGGTTCCGGCCGGCCCGACAGGTGTTTCCGGAGTGTCCGCCAGGTGGTTCTGGCGTAGCTGAATGGTGATGTTGGCGTGACCGGCAGGTGGTTCCAGCCAGCCCGGCAGGTGATTCCGGAGTGTCTGCCGAGTGGTTCTGTCATAGCCGGCAGGTGATTTTGGCGTGTCCAGCGGGTGGTTTTGGCGAGTCGAGCAGGTGGTTCTGGCGTGCTCGGCAGGTGCTTCCGGTGTCATTGGCATGTGGTTCCGGCATGTTTGAGAGGTGGTTCCGCCATGCCCGGCAGGTGATTCCGGAGTGTTCGCCAAGTGGTTCTTGGGTAGCCGGCAGGTGAATTTGCATGTCCGGCAATGGTTCCGGCGAGTCGAGCCGGTGGCTCCGGCATGTCCAGCAGGTGGTTGCGGCACGCCCGGCAGGTGATTCCGGAGTGTCCGGCAGGTGCTTCTGGCACCTCTGAGAGGTGGTTCCGGCATGCCCGGCAGGTGATTCCGGAGTGTCCGGCATGTGGTTCTGGCACCTCTTAGAGGTGGTTCCGGCATGCCCGGCAGGTGATTCCGGAGTGTCCAGCATGTGGTTCTGGCATCTCTGAGAGGTGTTTCCGGCATGCCCGGCATGTGGTTCCGGAGTGTCTGCCGAGTGGTTCCTGCGTAGCCGGCAGGTGATTTTGGCGTGTCCAGCAGGTGGTTTTGGCGAGTCGAGCAGGTGGTTCTGGCGTGTCCGGCAGGTGGTTCTGGCGTGACCGGCACGAGGTTCTGGCACGTCTGAGAGTTGGTTCCGGCATGCCCGACAGGTGATTCCGGAGGTTCCGCCACGTGGTTCTGGTGTAGCGGGCAGGTGATTTTGGCGTGTCAGGAAGTTGGTTCCGGCTAGTTGAGCAGGTGGATCAGGCGTGCTCGCCAGGGGGTTCAGGCGGGTCTGGCAGGTGGTTTCGGTCTGTTCGGGGAGTGGTTCCGGCATCTCAGGCTCATGGTTCTGGCACGTCTGAGAGGTGGTTCCGGCCGGCCGGAGAGGTGTTTCCTGAGTGTCCGCCAAGTGTTTCTGGCGTAGCTGAAAGGTGATGTTGGCGTGACAGGCAGGTGGTTCCAGCCAGCCCGGCAGGTGATTCCTGAGTGTCTGCCGTGTGGTTCTGGCGTAGCTGGCAGGTGATTTTGGTGTGTCCAGCAGGTGGTTCTGGCGAGCTAAGCAGGTGGTACCAGCGTGTCCGGAACATGGTCCTGGCATGTCTGAGAGATGTTTCCGTCATGCCACACAGGTGATTCCTTAGTGTCCGGCATGTGGTTCTGGCACCTCTGAGAGGTGGTTCCGGCATGCCCGGCAGGTGATTCCGGAGTGTCTGCCGAGTGGTTTTGGCGTAGTCGCCATGTGATTATGTCGTGTCCAGCAGGTGGTTCTGGGGAGTCTATCAGGTGGTTTCGGCATAATCGGCAGGTGGTACCGGCGTGGCCGAACATGGTTCTGGCAAGTCTGTGAGGTGGTTCCGGCATGCCCGACAGGTGTTACCGGTGTGTTCGCCAACTGGTTCTGGCGTAGCCATCAGGTCATTTTGCATGTCTGGCGGTGGTTCCGGAGAGTCGAACCGGTGGTTCCGGCATGTCCGGCAGGTGATTCCGGCATGTCCAGCAGGTGGTTCCGGCATGCCCGGCAGGTGATTCCGGAGTGTCCGGCATATGGTTCTGGCACCTCTGAGAGGTTGTTCCGGCATGCCCGGCAGGTGATGCCGGAGTCTCGGCATTTGGTTCTGGCACCTCTGAGAGGTGGTTCCGGAATGCCTGGCATGTGATTCCGGAGTGTCTGCCCAGTGGTTCTGGCGTAGCCGGCAGTTGATTTTGGCGTGTCCACTAGGTGGTTCAGGGGAGTGGATCAGCTGGTTCCGGCATACTCGGCAGGTGGTCCCGGCGTGTCCAGAACGTGGTTCTGGCAAGTCTGAGAGGTGGTTCCGGCACGCCCGACAGGTGATTCCAGAGCGTCCGCCAAGTGTTTCTTGCGTACCCGGCCGTTGATTTTGGCATGTCCGACAGGTGAATCTTGCGAGTCGAGCAGGTGGCTGAGGCATGCTCAGCTGGTGCTTCCGGCGTCTCTGGCACGTGGTTCTGGTGTGTCTGAGAGCTGGTTCTGGCATGTCCGGCAGATGATTCCGGAGTGTCCACCAAGTGGTTCTGGTATACCTGGCAGGTGATTTTGGCGTGTCAGGAAGTTGGTTCCGGCTAGTTGAGCAGGTGGATCAGGCGTGCTCGCCAGGGGGTTCAGGCGGGTCTGGCAGGTGGTTTCGGTCTGTTCGGGGAGTGGTTCCGGCATCTCAGGCACATGGTTCTGGCACGTCTGAGAGGTGGTTCCGGCCGGCCTGACAGGTGATTCCGGAGTGTCCGCCAAGTGGTTCCGGGGTAGCTGAAAGGTGTTGTTGGCGTGAACGGCAGGTGGTTCCAGCCAGGCCGGCAGGTGATTCCGGAGTGTCTGCTGAGTGGTTCTGGCGTAGCCGGCGGGTGATTTTGGCGTGTCCAGCGGGTGGTTTTGGCGAGTCGAGCAGGTGGTTCCGGCGAGCTCGGCAGGTGGTACCGGCGTGTCCGGAACATGGTTCTGGCAAATCTCAGAGGTGGTTCCGGCATGCCCGACAGGTGATTCTGGAGTGTTCGCCAAGTGGTTCTGGCGTAGCCGGCAGGTCATTTTGCATGTCCGCAGGTGGTTCCGGCGAGTCGAGCCGGTGGTTCCGGCGTGTCCAGCAGGTGGTTCCGGTCTGTCCGGCAGGTGGTTCTGGCGTGTCTGGCACGAGGTTCTGGCACGTCTGAGATTTGGTTCCGGCATGCCGAACAGGTGATTCCGGAGTGTCCGCCATGTGGTTCTGCCGTACCCGGTAGGTGATTTTGGCATCTCTGGCATTTGTTTCTGGCAAGTCGAGCATTTGGCTCAGGCATGATCAGCAGGTGCTTCCGGCGTGTCTGGCACATGGTTCTGGTGTGTCTGAGAGCTGGTTCTGGCATGTCCGGCAGATGATTCCGGAGTGTCCACCAAGTGGTTGCGGCATACCCGGCAGGTGATTTTAGCGTGTCAGGTAGGTGGTTCGAGCGAGTCGAGTAGGTGGTTCCGGCGTGCTCGGCAGGTGGTTCAGGCGGGTCTAACAGGAGGTTTCGGTCTGTTCGGATGTGGTTCCGGCATCTCAGGCACATGGTTCTGGCACGTCTGAGAGGTGGTTCCGGCCGGCCCGACAGGTGTTTCCATGGTGTCCGCCAAGTGGTTCTGGCATAGCTGGCAGGTGATGTTGGCGTGACTGGCAGGTGGTTCCAGCCAGCCCGGCAGGTGATTCCGAAGAGTTCACCAAATGGTTGTGGCGTAGCCGGCAGGTGATTTTGGCGTGTCCAACAGCTGGTTTTGGCGAGTCGAGCAGGTGGTTCTGGCGTGCTCGGCAGGTGCTTCCGGTGTCATTGGCATGTGGTTCCGGCATGTCTGAGAGGTGGTTTCGGCATGCCCGGCAGGTGGTTCCGGAGTGTCTGCCGAGTGGTTCTGGAGCCAGCCCGGCAGGTGTTCCCGAAGAGTTCACCAAATGGTTGTGGCGTAGCCAGCAATTGATTTTGGCGTGTCAGGAAGGTGGTTCCGGCTAGTTGAGCAGGTGGATCAGGCGTGCTCGCCAGGGGGTTCAGGCGGGTCTGGCAGGTGGTTTCGGTCAGTTCGGGGAATGGTTCCGGCATCCCAGGCACATGGTTCTGGCACGTCTGAGAGGTGGTTCCGGCCGGCCGGAGAGGTGTTTCCGGAGTGTCCGCCAAGTGGTTCTGGCGTAGCTGAAAGATGATGTTGGCGTGACCAGCAGGTGTTTCCAGCCAGCCTGGCAGGTGATTCCGGAGTGTCTGCCGTGTGGTTCTGGCGTAGATGGCAGGTGATTTTGGCGTGTCCAGCAGGTGGTTCCGGCGAGCTCGGCAGGTGGTACCAGCATGTCCGGAACATGGTTCTGGCACGTCTGAGGGATGGTTCCGTCATGCCAGGCAGGTGATTCCGGAGTGTCCGGCATGTGGTTCTGGAACCTCTGAGAGGTGGTTCCGGCATGCCCGGCAGGTGATTCCGGAGTGTCCGGCATGTGGTTCTGGCACCTCTGAGAGGTGGGTCCGGCATTCCCGGCAGGTGATACCAGAGTGTTTGCCAAGTGGTTCTGGCGTAGCGGGCAGGTGATTTTGCATGTCCGGCAATGGTTCCGGCGAGTTGAGCCGGTGGTTCCGGAATGTCCGGCATGTGGTTCCGGCATGTCCGGCAGGTGGTTCAGGCATGTCCAGCACGTGGTTCCAGCATGCCCGTCAGGTGATTCCGGAGTGTCCGTCATGTGGTTCTGGCCCCTTGAGACGTGGTTCCGGCATGCCCGACTGGTGATACCGGAGTCTCCGGCATTTGGTTCTGGCACCTCTGAGAGGTGGTTCCGGAATGCCTGGCATGTGATTCCGGAGTGTCTGCCGAGTGGTTCTGGCTTAGCCGGCAGTTGATTTTAGCGTGTCCCCTGTGGTTCTGGGGAGTGGATCATCTGGTTCCGGCATACTCGGCAGGTGGAACCGGCGTGTCCAGAACATGGTTCTGGCAAGTCTGAGAGGTGGTTCCGGCACGCCCGACAGGTGATTCCGGAGCGTCCGCCAAGTGTTTCTGGCGTACCCGGCAGGTGATTTTGGCATGTCCGACAGGTGTTTCTTGCGAGTCGAGCAGGTGGCTGAGGCATGC